>NW_027513914.1:1201949-1502437 GCF_048772815.1 Callospermophilus lateralis
AAAGGTTTATCACTCTGGAGCCTGCATAGAGTGGCATGCTGTAAAGCTTGTTCTACTTTTATAAAAGCCACTCTAGCCTCTGTAGTGAGGCTACGAGGGGAAGCAAGATCTGGATCACCCTTAAGAGTAGCATACAAAGACTGGAGCACAATATTAGGAATATGTAAATATCCTCTTATCCAATTAATATCTCCCAGCAATTTTTGAAAATCATTTAGAGTTTGGAGATCTTGAGTCCTGAGGTAATTTTTTGCGGTTTTAATTTTGTCATACCCAATTGTCGCTCCCAAATACCTGATAGAATCCCCCGTTTGAACCTTTTCAGGTGCGATGTGCAGTCCATGTTCAGCCAACAGCATCACGAGTTCTTTATAAGCCTCATTAACTGTCTGTTCTAATTTTGCGGCAAATAACATATCATCCATATAATGAATGATCTTGGTGGAGGAATACTTATGTCTGAGAGGTGTGAGTGCCTTCCCCACATACATCTGGCACATCGTGGGACTATTAGCCATCCCCTGCGGCAACACCACCCACTCAAACCTTTGATCTGGTTCTTCGTGATTACACGAGGGAAGGGTGAAAGCAAAACGTTGTGAATCTTTAGGAGGCAAAGGAATGGAAAAGAAACAGTCTTTAATGTCAATAACAATTATATGCCAGCCTTGAGGAACAGAGGAGAGCAGAGGCAGCCCTCTTTGAATGGGCCCCATAAGTTGCATCTGAGCATTAACTGTTCGTAGATCATGCAGTAGGCGCCACTTCCCTGATTTTTTCTTAATGACAAATATGGGATTATTCCATGGAGAATTAGAAGTTTGGATGTGACCCAAATCAAGTTGTTCTTTGACTAGATCATGGGCTGCTGCCAGTTTAGCCGAGGGAAGAGGCCACTGAGGCACCCAAACAGGCTCCTCGGTGAGCCATGTTATGGGTATTGGAGCCCCAGTGGCCCCTAGGAAAAACCCAGAGCAAACCTGTTAAGCTTTTGATGACCTTGCACAGGATGCTTACGCCCCTGTAGGTGCCTTCCTAGTCCTAGACCTGGCCTATACCCCATATTTTGCATGATATGTTGAGACACTGGGGAATAGTCATTACTAAGAGTGAACCCCATGTCTTTCATCAGATCATGGCCCCATAAAGAAATAAGTAAATCAAGAACATAAGGCTGAAAGGTACCATCGTGTCCTTCCGAGTCCTTCCAAGATAGATGTCTACAGCTGATTTGAGGGGCTTGGGCATATCCAAGTCCTCTTAGTGATTGATCAGAAGCCTGCACTGGCCATCCCCTAGACCAGTCCTTAAGGGCTATGATAGTACGATCTGCTCCTGTGTCCAGCAATCCCACAAAAGATTTACCTTCTATGCTTAATTCCAAGGTGCGGCGACTGCTCATATCCAGTGACAAATAGGCACAATTTCCTCCAGTGGTACCAATCTCATTTCCCGTCCGTGACCTTGAGTCAGCAGGGAAGTGATTATGCAAACTAGGCAAAATTAGTAATTGAGCAATCCGATCCCCTGGGGAGATAGACACAATGCCCCTTGGAGCTTCCACGATAACCTTTACTGCCCCTACAGTATCAGGGTTTATAACTCCGGGGAAAACATGAAGACCTTGTAGGATAGAGGATGCACGTCCAATTAGCAAACCTACAGTGCCAGGTGGTAAAGGCCCTTTGAACTCAGTTTCCACCAATTGGACTCCCATCATAGGTGTTAATACAAGTCTGGAGGTGGAACAGAGGTCCAATCCCGCGGCACCTGTACTGGCTCTCCGCGTCTCATGGGATGGCGCAGAGAAGGCCATGTATCGGGTTCGGGTGTGACATTCTCCATTGCCCCATATATTTGTGGGCCCTGGGGTCGGGGGCCCTTTCGGCCGTTTTTTGGCCCAGCTGAAATAGGCTGTCCATGGATGTCCCTCACTGATCTACACTCTTTTGACCAATGCTTCCCCTTTTTGCATTTTGGATACAGCCCCGGTTGACGAGGGCCATTAGAAGGGCCACCGCGAGGAGGTCCAGTAAAATTGTCTTTTTTGCGACAGTCACGTTTGAAATGGCCGAACTGACCACAATGGAAGCATGTTCCAGCACCAGGACCGCCCTCTTTTGCAATCCGAAGGACAGCAGCTGCAAGACCTGCATTAGTTAAAGGTCCTCCAAGCTCTCTACACACTTTTATCCAAGCTTCTATGCCCTTGTTTTTATAAGGAGCGATTGCTGCTTTACACTCCTTGGTGCATTGCTCAAAGACCAATTGCTTGATAAGGGGCATGGCTCTATCAGGGTCCCCAAAAATCTTTCCAGCGGCATCCACCATCCTTGCTACAAAATCTGAAAAGGGTTCTGTAGGGCCCTGCAGAATCTTAGTCAAGTTACCAGACACCTCTCCTCTATTTGGAAGTGACTTCCATGCCCGAATGCAAATGTTGTTAATTTGATCATATGCCTCAGGAGGGAATCCTGTCTGTTGATTAGCAAATCTGCCTTGTCCCAAAAGCATATCCTTGTCCCAATGGGGGTGTCCCGCCGCATGGTTTTGGGTGGCCTGCTCTACCGCGCCCTCTAGCACAAAGGCTCTCCAGTCTAAATATTTACCTAGAGAGACACAAGCCCGAACAAGGCTAGCCCAATCAGAGGGAGTCATACAGTATCTAGACAGACTCTCCACCTGAGTTAGTGTGAAGGCGGCATCCACCCCATAAGTGCGCACAAACTCCGCCAGGGTCTTCACAATTTTGAAATCTAAGGGCTCATGAAATCTTCCCCTATTGTCATCCTGGAAAACTGGATAAGCAAGACCCATCTCAGCGTTAACAGCCCTCCATGTTTGGGCAAGGAAAGCTCTCCTCGAAACACCCCCACCGTACGGCGGCGGATCCGGAGGATTATTTTCCTTGAGCTCCTGTTTATTTTTGTTCCCTTCTCCTATAGTTAGACTCCCTAGCTGACGAGATAGTCTCCCGAGCTCTTCCTCCTCATCCTCCTCCTCCTCTGGCCCACTTTTGCATGGGAGTGTGCGCAGCGTACTGAGATCTGGATACAATCATTTCCTCCCCTGTTTCTCGCTCCGCACACTCCCATCCTCCTGAAATACCTCACTTCGTGATGGAGACAATCGCCTCCTCCCCTGTGTCTCGCTCCGCACACTCCCATCCTCCTGAATTACCTCACTTCGTGCCGTCTCTGATCTTTCCTCATGTAATTGCTCTAAAACTTCCTGTCCTTTAGTAAGTGCTTCCTGACATCTGCCATCTGCGAGGCAACTACGGATCATCTTCCAAAGGGGTATCACCCCACCCTCTAATATGCCCTGCTCAGAAACAAAGTCAAGATCTGTGCCTAATTTATCCCAGCTAGGTATAGTAAGGCTGCCCGAAAATGCAAACCACGGTGCAGCAATATCTGTCTTCTGTAAAAATCTCTGTAAAGTACTACGTTTCACTTCTAGGCCCTTGAAACGTAACAGGCCATCTAGGGCCAGGAGAAGCAGACTTGAAGATGCGGCACCCATGACACAACAAAAGACGCACAAAAAACAAAAGTGAAAGTAAAAGCGAAAGTACACAGTGCAGCTGCAATAAAATGTACCGCTCTCTCTGGCTTTACAGAGGAGCTACCCCGCTTTGATCGCGGGTCCCGCTTACCTGGGACTAACCCCTGCTTTGATCGCGGGTCCCACTTACCTGGGACTAACTGGTGCACCAACCCTGACTACTGAAAGTTCTGGTTCCCGGGTCTCGGCACCACTTGTCGCGACCCCTTGCCCGCAAGGAAGACGCAACTCAGGAATCTTCTTTCAGCAGTTTATTCAGGCCCTTGATATTTCTTCTAATTCCTTGTCGGATGCCCCTCCCAGCCTTAATAAAGCATCCCAAGCCCCAATGCGAAGCTTCCACGTGGAACTTTCTCATAGGGTGCTGAAAAACCATGCACCAACTCTCCCAAACAAGGAGTCGTTTGTCACAGACCACAGTGGAGCCAGCGCCATCCTGCAATGGTGACCATAATCTGCAGAAGCGGCTCACCACACCGTGAATGTCAGGAAGGTCTTCTCCTCAGGCCACCACTTTGTAAAGCCTGAAGAAAACAGTTTTCAAGTGGAAATGAATAGGCATCACCTGTGCCTCTTTGCTTAATTGCTTTGGAAAGAGATGAGTCTTAATCAGCCTCTTGCCCCTGTGTGAGGCTGTGGCTTAGATTCTCACCACCTGATGAATCTATAGAAAAATCCCTTGTGTGCATCCAAAACCAAAAGAGCCAAAAGAGCAGTCATTGTGGATGAAGTCTCTCTCCTACCTCTGTATGGTTCCTGACCTTCATCATTGAGATTATGGATGCTTTGGGACAAAGGTGTTCTTCAAAGCCCTGCAGAGGCTAGCCCATAGGTGCTTTGGTTTTCTCAATAATCCAATTAACATAAAGAATCTTTACCCCAGAGTCAGTAGGCTTCAAAATGGAGAATCAGAGCAGTATTAACGGCAGGCCTCTTTGATCACTCCTGGTTCACAGGAAGGGTGCCCTGGCCACACTGACTTCAGGAAAACGGGGGCAAGGGAGCTTATTTTGGACACTGTCTTTGGCTCCACCCCTCATGGAAACCTACAGCCAGAAGGTATGATTAGTGTCTATATGGAAGAAGATGAGGGCCATGTGGGAGTGTTTTGGTTTTAATTGTGGTCCTTTGTGTGGCCGTTGGAAGAGATGACTGGGTCCACCTGTGCTTGAACACTGGTGTGATTCCTTTTAGAGACTGAGTTGTGGAACTTAACTCAAAGAAGTATTGCCATGAATTGTGTTGGGATTTTAGGAGGGCACACATGAGAGTCGCCCTTGGAAACTGAGATCTAAGCCCTGGGTGGCTTTGCACACAGCAATGGGAATCTCAGGAAGGATATCTCATGGTTTTATTGTGAAAGACTTGGCAGCCATAGTTGCAAGTCAAAACACACATGGAGTTCATATTGTAGACCTCAATGGGCCTGGCTTCATGTGACTTTTTGGCCTGTCTTTGGGAAACCTTGCCTGTTAGAGTACTCCAGAGCTTTCATTGCAATGAGCTTCCTCTCCATTTAATGGTTCCTGAATGAATTGAAACCCAGAGTGCCTCCAACTTCATCCTTGAAAAATAGCTAGATGAGTACCATGAAATTTTTGAAATTCCCATAAACAGGTGGCACTGGAGAACCTTTGGATGTCCTATTGATGATCATGAGTGTACCAGACAGTGCCTTGATTGACTGGTTTTTATGAAAATGGTGTACAACAGAGATGCCAGTAATTTGGAGCCTGATGAGTAGTGGGCCTAGAGCAGTGGTGTGCAGGTGTGTGTTAAAATAGCTTTGGTGGGATCATGTGGATCGGGAATTGGCTTCCAAATGGTTTGTGACTGACATGGTACAGCCCCCAGACCCTTGTATGTAAAGGCATCGTGTTATATCTAGAGGTTTCAGGGCAATGCTCAGAATCAGATTCCTATGGTCAAGAGGGCAAGCTATGTGGAATAGAAGCCTGGTTGTTGCATTCTCCTCCAGACCCTTACGCACCACACGTGACAGAACTGCCTCCAGCACTGTGACCCAGTTGAACTCCTCGTATTTCATGAAGCATATACTAAACTCCCAGTGCAGCTGCAAGAAACACCACAAAAAGTGGAGGATGACCAATTGGCTTCACAGTCTACACTGGGAGACACTTAGCGCTCAGTGGCAACAGTTTACCTACAAATAGAGAATTAAGCACTGCTGCCCCATGTTCATTGGAAAATAAGAAACCATGTCCTTCAGGTCACATAGATGCAGACCCAGCATTGATGGTCTCACTACAGAGATAGCTAAAGCTTCTGACAACAACATATATTTCAAGTGCCCAACCTCAGAGGCAGTTACTCAAGAAGTCTTTAGGCCAGCAGAGCTCCATGTTTGTGGAGTTTTTACCCTGTCTTTTACTTTTGGAAACTCCTCTCCCACCTCCAAGTTTGTGAACTATTGAGCATTTTCTATTCCAGATATGTATTCACAGATTTTGTAACTCTTCTCCTCTAATTATGTCTTACATGGGGTGAAGGTAATGTCAAGGCATTGTTCTGAATGAGAGTGGGAAGACTATTGTGTAGCACATATTTGCATACACATTGGATTCATTTTCCAATTTTCCTTTCGAAATACTGAATCCCTGTCTTTCATAGGTAGAAGGAATTCTCCTTCATAGAATATCCTGACACTTACAAGAAACAGCCCCCGGGCAGACATCCTGCCTGGGAGACATCCTGTAGCCATCTGTATCTCGAAGACTTCCTGCGGCCATCTGTCTTCCTGAAACATCCTGAGGTTATCTCACCTTGTGAAGACATCCAGGAACTACTGATAAGAGAGCTTTCCCATCTCCAGCATATAAATTCCCTGTGTGAACAATAAAAGTTTGCAGCTTGATCAGAACTACAGTCATGCTGTTATCTCTAGTGTCTTTTGTCCCTTCATTCCTCCCCATCTATGTTCGCTGCCCACGTTGATGTGTCCTGCCGGCCAGAACATCTGGCGCCCACCGACTGGGTCTCAAGCCTTTGACTGAGGGGGAACCCCGTCCTCCTGGAAGACTTGGTCAAGCGGAGCTCGCGATTGCCTCAGCAGACACCACCGAGAGACATATCCAGTAGGAGTGTGGGGATGATGCACAGTGAGTGACCCACCATGGGACAAGCAGTTTCGTCACATGATTTGTTTTTGTCAGCCCTGAAGGAGTCCTTCAAGACATGGGGGGCACGTGTTAAGAAAAAGGACTTAAAATTTTTCTGTTCATACATAGGGGAATTGTGTCCATGGTTTTCCCTTGAAGGAACCATTGATGGTAAACCATGACTTAGAGTAGGAGACTGTTTAAAAGATTATTATGAATACTTTGGCACAGAAAAGGTGCCTGTTCCCACCTTTTCTTACTGGAACTTAATTAATGAAATTCTTAAAAGTTCACCCTTTGACAATGGTATCTTAAAATTTGTCAGAATTGGGGAAGAGACTATGCAAATGACCTCTCGTCCCCCCTCTGCATGCCCATCAGTTAGTACAGATATAGACCCTTCTCAGTCTCCCCAGGACCCTGGGAACCTTCCTGGTCCACCTCAAAATACCACCCTAATGAATAAGGCTCCAATGGTTACCAACTACCTTTATCCAGTTTTAAATCCCAGAGACACATTGACCCCTGGGGAGGAGGCTACCTTGGAGGAGAAAGAAGCTCACTACCATTCAGAAGACCGACCACCTCTCAGTCCCTTCCAGAGCCTATAGAACTTACCCATCCACCTCCCTCCTATATCCCTCATGCCTTTTGTGCTCCGGCCCTTCAGGGGCCAACATCGCCCCCCAGGTATTTTTTCTCCACTTCCCTCGCCTAACCTGGCTCCCTTGCGACAGTCTCTCCAGCATAGACGGGAACAGATCCAACTTTTAAAAGAATTAACATCCCTTGACTCTGAGCTCTGCTCATTAGCCTTAGACATGGAGTCAAGGCAAGCTGCCCATCGGCGGTCTAATAAAAAGGCTAACCTGCTCCATCAGCCTGTTCTCACATTCCCAGTAACCCACAGTCAGATAGATATGCCTGCCCAGTCTGAGGTCAAAGACTTACATGATGATCAAGAGGAGAAAGCGGGGGAAATGGATCAAGGAGATCAGGACTCAGAGGATGAGGAGTTAACCCCCAGGCAGGAAGGAACCCAGAGTGTGTACAAAAAATTAAGCCTGCATTTTCTTGAAAAACTTAAAAAGGCTTGTGCTCACTCTGGCCTCACTGCGCCCTACAGAGTGGCTTTATTAGAAATCCACAGTGCACAATGGCTTACTACCAATGATTGGAAATTTCAAACCCGAGATACCTCAGTGCTGGAGACTTTCTGTTATGGAACGCAATTTCAAAGAGCACTGTTGGGAAACTGCTCAAAAAAATTTAACAAAGGCCTCCTCTAAATCCTGGACTTCTGTTAAGTTAGTGGTCAATGTGCCTTTTGACACTAAAAATAAACAGGCATGTTTCCCTGCTGGACTTTTGGCGCAGATTCAGACGGCTGGCTTACATGCTTGGAGACGCGTCCCTCAAAAGGCCTCAGCTACCACTTCCTTGGCAAAAATACGACAAGGGCCTCACGAGCCTTATAGCGACTTTGTTTCCCGGCTTAACCTAGCCGCAGAATGCTTGCTTGGACCAAGCGAAAGCGAAAGCACCTTTGTAAAACATCTTGCCTTTGAAAACGCCAAGCCAGCATGTCAGGGTGTTCTTCGACCACATAAGGATAAAAGGAAACTTTCTGACTTTATTAGACTCTGTGCAGGGGTGGGTGCAGCCCATGCCATGGGTCTCGCCTTTGGTGCCACCTTTACCAAGGCCTTTCACAATCCTGGCTCACCTACTTGCTTTACTTGAAAACAACCTGGCCATTTTACACACTAGTGTCTGACAGGGAAACAAAGCCTAGGAATAGTGTCTCCTCAAACTGGGGCTAAACCGCCCCCAGCTACTCTTTGCCCTAGATGTGGCAAAGGTCATCACTGGGCCAGTGAGTGGAGATCTAAAACAAATGCCCTCGGACAGCCTATTTCTTCCTGCTTCTTGGAAAATCACTGCAGGGCCAACCCCTGGCCCCGACTTTCCCAAGACAAACCCAGGGGCAATAAGGTTTGTTCCCTCCCAAACTACCAACCTACTTCAAAATCCTTCTCCACAATTGCTCGTTCCAACGAGCCACACCAGGCGGAGCAGGATTGGACCTCTGTGCCACCACTGAGAAAATATTAGACACATTGCAAGGGACCCAGTTAATACCCACTAGAATTAGGGGGTCCCCCTACATCTCATACATCTGCCCTTATTCTTGGAAGAGCCTCTACTACCTTATAAGGTGTTCAGGTCTTCCCTGGCATTATTGATAATGATTTCACTGGAGAAATAAAAATACTGGCCACAGCTATTAATGGAGTTGTGGCCATCCCAGCAGGAACAAGACTTGCACAATTAATACTCCTTTCCTTGGATTCAGGAGGCACTTCCACCACCCAAACCTACCGCTGGGGACTGCCTCCTTGGGCTCCTCTGATGTGTATTGGGTTCAGCCAATTTCTCACAATACACCCCCTTACCTTACTTATTGAAGGAAAGGAATTCCAAGGAATTCTAGATATTGGAGCTGATGCCACAATTATGTCTAAAAAATACTGGCCATCTGGTTGGCCCCTCACCCCACCCTTGAGTGACCTTAAAGAGATAGGACAATCAAAAAATCCTCCAGTCAGCTCTAGGTCTAGTAGCTGGACTGATAAAGAGGGTAATAAGTCAACTGTCACTTTTTTCGATGTTCCTGACCTAACCTATTAACCAATGGGGCCGAGATATTTTGAGTCAAATGGAAGTTATTCTTCCCAGTCCCAATTCCATGGTGACTCATCAAATGCTTAGTATGAATTTTGTCCCTGGTACAGGCCTGGGGAGACTGAGACGAAAACTGGTTGAGCCTCTACAACCCATACAAAACACAAATACATATGGCCTTGGGTATTCGGATTTTTAGTGTTGGTCCCTGACCCTCCTGTACCTCATGCAGATAAAATTATTTGGAAGAGTCAAACTCCTGTGTGGGTGGATCAGTGGCCCCTTACCTAAGAAAAAATTGGAGGCTGCCTCCATGTTAGTGCAGGAACAGCTGGCAGCCGGCCATGTAGAGCCCTCAACCTCACCATCGAATACTCCAATTTTTGTTATCAATAAAAAATCAGGCAAGTGGCGCCTTTTACAAGATTTGTGTGCCATTAATAAAGTTATGCTCCCGATGGGAGCACTACAGTCAGGTATTCTCACACCAGTGGCAATTCCCAAAAACAATTGTAAAATGGTTATTGACTTAAAAGATTGCTGTATTACCATTCCTTTAGATCCTGAGGATAGACCCTATTTTGCCTTTAGTCTCCCTCGCATTAATTTTCAGGGCCCTATGCAGAGATTTCAATGAAAGGTTCTTCCCCACGGTATGGCCAACAGCCCTAGTCTTTGCCAAAATCACGTTGCTCAAGCAGTAGACCCTGTGAGAGAGCGATGGCCACAAATTTATATTTTACATTAAAAGGATGATTTGTTAATTGCTGCACCTAACACCCATGACCTTAATAATTGTTACTTGGACCTTTACAAAACCCTCACTACCTTAGGACTACAGATAGCTCCTGATAAGTTTCAAACACAGGACTCTGATACCTATTTGTGCCTTAAACTTCAAGATAATCAGATCCAAATTCTTAAAATACAACTACGTGTGGACCATCTTCACACCCTTAATAATTTTCAAAAATTACCTGGGGATATTCAATGGATAAGAACATATTTAAAATTGCCCACTTGTGTACTTTTGCCCCTTAATGATATTTTGAGAGGTGATTCCCACCCCTCCTCCTCTCAAAAGCTTACTCCCGAGGCATGACAGGCATTAAACCAAGTCACAGAAGCCATTGCCCAACAGTTTGTTACACAAATTTCTTACAACCTTCCTCTGGTTCTGGTTATTTTACACACTCCTCATACACCCACAGGAGTATTTCGGCAGCAAAATACAATTTTAAAATTAAAGGCCGCCCCTTGCTTTGGGTCCATTTACCCACCACATCCTCCAAGGATATTACTGTTTATCTTGCTCAGGTAGCTTCTACTATTATTAAAGGTCATTTGCTTTCTCGACAACATTTTGGCAAAGACCCTGATAATATTTTAATTACATATACTAAGGACCAAACCCAATGTTTACTACAGACAGTGGATGAATCAGGTATTGCCCTATCAGGCTTTTGGGAACAATTGATAACCACCTCCCCAATGACCCCCTTTTACATTTTGTCCAGTTACATCCATTTATTGTTCCCAAAATTACTCAAAAGGCTCCCATTCCTCAAGCCCTTACTGTCTTTACAGATGGTTCCAATAATGGCCATGCGGTCTTTGTTATCAATAACCAGCCTACCACCTTTGATAGTGTCTATCAGTCAGCACAGTTTTTGGATTGTTTGCCATAACACAAGTTTTTATAACATTTTTTGATAATTCTGTTAATATTTATGCAGAAAGTGCCTGCATTGCTCATTCTGTGCTCCTTCTGGAGATTTCACTCACTATTAAGGCTTCTTCCAATGTGGCCTTTCTGTTTCACCAGCTTCAGCAACTAATTCAGGCCAGACAACACCCATTTTTCTTAGGACAAATCAGGGCACACTCTGATCTTCCCGGCCCTCTAACACAAGGTAATCCCCAAGCTGATGCAGCAACTCGTTCCATCTTTCCAATTTTTGTTGGCTCCATTCAAAAGGCCACGGAGTTACACAATTTTCACCATCTAAATTCCCAGAGCCTTCGATTACTTTGTAAAATTACCAGGCAACAGGCACGAGAGATAGTAAAAACATGCCCTGGTTGTGCTGTCTCCCTCCCCATTCAACAGTTGGGAGTTAACCCCAGAGGATTACTGCTCAATCAGTTTTGGCAAATGGATGTTACTCATTTTCCTGAATTTGGAAAAACCAAATATATACACGTTTCTATAGATACCTTCAGTGGCTTTATTTTTGCATGACCACATTCTGGAGAGGGTACCAAAGATGTCCTTTCTCATCTTGTTTCAGCCTTTTCCGTAATGGGTAAACCAATACATATTAAAACAGATAATTGTTCTGCATATACCAGTGCCAAGTTTAAACAATTTTGTGCTACCTTGCAAATTTGTCATACTACTGGAATTCCATACAAACCTCAGGGCCGAGGCATTGTGGAACGTGCCCACCTTACCTTAAAGACTTGGCTAACCCTCTTTAAGGCTTCCGCCTTTATATTTACCACTCCCAGGCATCGCCTTAACCATGAATTATTTGCCCTTATTTTTCTTACTCTCGACAGTGAACGCCATTCAGCCACAGACAGACATTGGCATCCCTCGTCCAATTCTGTTCGCCCACCTGTTATGTGGCGCAATCCCCTTACAAATAAATGGAAAGGCCCAGATCCTCTTTTCATCTGGGGACGAGGCTCAGCTTGTGTTTTGGACCAAGAGCAAGCAGCCCCAAGATGGTTACCAGAACACCTGGTTAAACAGGTTAATGACTTACCTCAACCTAGGGACGGAGGTGCTCCCCCTGAGGACAAATTTTCCTCTTTTTCAGATGCAGCCAACAATCTGTGTTTGGATTCTGCTTAAGGCACTTCTGCTGAACAGGGTTGTACACGGAGGCCTTGGCCCTCCACCTTCCAACATCATGGAGTACCTCTTTGGGCCCCCCTGCGAGTGCAAGTGAGGATCTTGAACTCAGGTTCGCACTAGTTGGACCCAGATTGCTGACTGCGTGACTAAAGTGGTTTACCTCCTGGCCGAGGTTGACCATAAACTCAGAGTAGTTCATCAGCCTAAATGTGTATGTGTTAACAAGCCAAAGATTATTCCCCCTAGTACAAGTAAAGCTCTCCAAAATTGTTCTGCAACCTGTACGAATACACAGGCGATGTATGGCTCTTGTTATGTGTCGCTCTTAATTTGTGTTAACAAGCAAGGAGAAAAATTTTTTGAAGCCTCCCTAACTAAACCTCATGCAGAAGGGGGGACCACTATTCATTATACCCCCTTTCTCTTTGACCGGGGAGGAGATGGCAAATACACCAAGCTACAGTCACCTGGGTGGCAAGGCAGTGTTGGTAAACCCTCCTGCTGGCCCATTAAGGCCCCTACAGGGGTCTCTTATCGTGGAGGACCCACTGATGCTGTCAAGCATCCTCAGATAATCAAACTTTTGAAACCCCAAATTCCTGAGCTCACATATCATCCCTTAATGTAGCCTAAATCCCAGCTCCGAGGTTTAGATACCAATACATTAGAAATTTTGGAAACTACCTTCTCCTTGCTTAATAATTCCAACCCCACCATTGCTGGTGATTGCTGGCTCTGCATGACAACAGGGACAATCATGCCTATGGCAGTTCCTATTAATTCTATCATAGACAATGATAATACATGCCAACCCGGATTTTTTTATAATTACAGCCTATAGGCACATTTACATTATGTCTTTTAGGCACGATGCAGAATAATACCTATGATATTGATGTTGGAGTTACTTCCTTTGGAAATTGCTCAAAAGTACAAAATTATTCCTCACCCAACCCATCTCTTTGTTACCCAATGGCACAGTTTTTATGTGTGGAGAAAACTCGGCCTTCCCCAGGCTTCCAGTTAATTGGATCAGTGGCTGTGTTCTTACCTTATTCCTCCCTGATATAACTATTGTCCCATGAGACGAACGTCTACCCATTCCTAGCCTAGACATCTTAGTCATAAGACACAGGTGGGCAATACATGCCTTACCACTCATTGCGAGCCTTGGAATAACAGCTGCTGTGGGCACAGGTACACTGGTTTAGGCACGGCTATCCACTCTTACCGTCGCCTGTCTCAACAACTTGATAAATGATGTACAAACTCTATCAGGAACCATTAAAGATTTGAAGGACCAAATAGACTCCCTAGCAGAAGTGTTCCTTCAAAACACACGAGGCTTAGATTTGCTGACAGCTAACCAGGGAAGTATTCGCTTGGCCTTAGGGGAACGATGCTGCATTTATGCCAATTAATCAGGCATAGTATGCACTAAAATTAAGCAGGTTCAAGAAGATGTAAAAGAGAGACGAAGGGAACTATTTGAAAATCCACTCTGGACTGGGCTTAGTGGATTTCTACCCTACCTTCTTCCCCTAATAGGCCCTTTGTTGGGTTTACTTTAAATAGTGTCTATAGGACCCTGCATTATAAACAGGCTGGTACAATTTATTAAAGAACAGATTAATATTTTGGCCTCTAAGCCCATACAGGTGCACTATCATCGTCTGGAGATGGAAGACCTTGCTGCTAACATTTAAAAGGATGTTCTACCCTTCTCACAGGCTTATTTCTTAAGTTTACATCCCCACAGATCTCTCTTTCTTAAATAAAACTATAAGAAATAGCTCTGACTAAAAATCTTCTGCCATTGCCATAAGGGTTCGTCCTCAAAGTGCCCCTTCACTTGGGGGAGGATGCACCCATGAAGTGAGGACCTTAGGCCATAATAATGGAGGGTGCAGGAAAGACTGTGGGAGGATGGATCCACGGATACCCAAACACAAGACCTCTGAGTGACACGCTCTGGTGCATGGCGGTTGGCATGCATCCCCCTCAAAGCCGTCTCCTCGAAAACATGCCATGGCCACCAAGAAATCTTCTAGTAAACATGCTCTCTCAGATCAGGAGATATTCTAAGGCCTCCTTGAGAAACAAAGCCTCTATCACCCCCTAAAACATTGGCCGGTAAGGTATGGTCAAATATTTTATATAAGAAAGGGGGGAAAGTGAGGGGCTAGAAGGAAGTTCTCCACAAAGAATAGCCTGACACTTAAAAGAAACAGCCCTCTGGGAGACATCCTGCCTAGGAGACATCCGACAGCCATCTATCTCCCTGAGACATCCTGCGGCCATCTGTCTTTCTGAAATATCCTGAGGTTATCTCACCCTGTGAAGACATCCAGCAGCTGATCATAAGAGAGATTTCTTATCTGCAGCATATAAATACCCTGTGAAAACTGTAAAAGTTTGCAGCATGATCAGAACTACTGTCTTGCTGTCATCTCTCATTTCTCTTGTCCCTTCATTCCTCCCCAACGAGGTTTGACGCACACTTTGATGTGTCCTGCCGGCCGAGACACCTGACACTAAACCATACCCTACTAGACAATGACTACTAATCCTAATATGATGGAGAAAAATAACCCAAACAGAATAGAAATACAAGCAGTTCAGAGGAGGTATGGTGTATAGTTGGACTTGCCTTTTGCATGATATAGGGTAGGTGTAATAAATCTAGTTAATTTTTAATTGAAATAGATCTCCATGTGTTTTTAAAGTTAACAAATATGTGAATACCTGTCTCTCTTTCTCTGTAGCCTATTAAGCACATGTATTTTTATATGCACATATAGAATCCTACCTGGTATCACACATATTTTCTTTTGAGGTGTGCTGATATGGCAGATACAAATTGTGAGAAGAGATCACTCCTCCTAAACGCTGTTGGAACTGAAAATTCAAATGATGGGTGAGCCTCCTAGTAGAACAACATTATACATAAATCCATGTTCAGTAAAATAAATATTTTTTAATCTGGTTGATATATGTTTCATGATGAATTTCAATTGGCATATATATTGCTACTTTTAATTGCCTCCCTGTGTGTTTTGTGTGTGTGTATATCTATCTATTTATCTATCTATCTATCTATCTATCTATCTACACACACTCTCTAACTTTTTCAAAATATGAAATATGTGTGTCTTATATACACTACCTAAATTCATTCATGTTCATGTATGTGGATTTATAATCAACTTTTCACAAGATCATTATGAGAAATATTCATCCACCTGAAATACATATTTGTTTCCTAGTACTGAAAACTAACTTCAATGAATGGTGCATACAATCCTAATATTTCTACAGTAACTGACGCAGTTTAATTCAATGCAAGTAGATTCCTATGGGACATGATGTGTATTTTGAAGTTCATTTTATTCAACACTAGTAAATTGCTACTTCTTCAGTTTATGAACATCATAAAATACAAATTTCATACACAGGATCACAAATTTGTAGGCATTTGATTCACTTCAAATCATTTCCTGCTTCACAACACATGTATTTCTCCAGGTTTCTTGACTGGTCTTTCCATGAGACTTCTTTTCAAACACATTATTTTCGAATTCCATAATCATTTTGAAACAAAACTCACACACTCTTCATGATAAACCATAACCCTAATATTACCATTAGATGAATAATTGGTTGGAATGAATGATTGTATATCAATATAAGATTTCCTGTATATTTTCAGATATCAAATCAATCCATTATTTCAAGTTGGAACCAGTTATATTATTAATTCACAGTATGGTCTATCCATGCATTATCTCTATTTTCATAGACACAGGGTACATCTATTTGTAACCGCAATACTAATTTATTCATCTTCAAAATGTTGCTCCCAGAATTGGTGGTAGAAATACTCATGTCACCTGATCTACATATGCATTTTTTCACAGTAATATTCTGGACACAAAAAGCAGGGGTCACACTTATGTTTTTACCAAGGCCTAAATGGAGAGTGAGCATGGATTACTAAAAACATCCATGTCCAGGTTGCCTAATGCTCTGAAATGTCAATCCTATTGGTGACTACATATTTGTTTCTTCCTAAGACTATATATTCAACCTCAATCCTGTTCAAAATTTCTAATCCTATCACTCACTTTATACTTTGTCTGATTTACATATGTCTCTATTGATATCTTCTTATCTACGTTTTATTCCAGTTCATTATTTTGACTGACTCTTCACATATGCTGACATTTACATTCACCCTCTACCCAAAACTCTAATTCTAAAGAACTTTCGGTCCCACTTCTATACTCACTCTTCTTTCTAAACCTACCAACTATCTTCCTAATCATACCGACTATCCCTTTTTGACTGGATGTTCTCTTCGACATTCAATCATCCAAAGTACAAGGTTCTATGCCATTGTATCTCGATTTATCTGAGATGTCTGTGCAGAATATAATTCAAATCTATATAACCAACTCAAGGGCGTAATGCCTTAATGGGCTTCAAATCTTACCTAGATTTCTGTTTTCAAACTTATTTCACCTGTATATTGTTGTAAATATCGCAGGTTCCCAATACCATTATTCATCTCGCAGAATGATACCTAACCCAAATCAAACCTGTTATTAACCCTAATCATACACTGTTCCCTCAATATAACTTTATAAAAGAGCAGGGACAGAGTTGGTCTTACAATACAGGAATATAGGGGATCTTCCACCTGCTGAGAACCTCAAAGGTTCATGCAAAAATTATCCCTGGATAAGATGTAGGCAGCTATGAAGGACCTAAGAGAGCAAAATCATCTTCCATGGCAAAAACCCTGGTCAGGATGAAGGGATGTGTCTGAATCTGCCTCTCTATTCTTAATGTAGAGAAGATGGACCAAATGAGACATGTGTGGAGAGCTATTCCCGGGTGCCTATGGTTGATATGCAATTCTAACTTGTGAAAGTGTCACAGGAACTAGGGGCAGCCTCTATCTCATGGGACTCTTGGAAGCAACTGTTAGGACAAAGTGTTTGTCAATGCAGTGACCTCATTCAGTTCCTGAAGGAATTGACCTACCTAACTTTCTTGGTGATGGAACTCTCTGAACTTGGGATCCAGGAAGCAGGCACCCTGAGCCATTCCCAGTCCCACTCCCAGTGGGCTCACTTGTTTGGATTTACCAAGGACAGGGTCAGTCATTCTTGGTATCTACTGATTTGAGGATGGGCAAATGCCCGGAAAGCTCTGAAGATGGTCCTGTGCTTAAAAAGCAGGTAGTCGCTCACCACTGGCTACTGACAACCTCAGAGAGTTGGCCAAAGGACCAGATCTGAGACAGGACAGGCAATTTCAGAGAAAGATAGTATGGCCCGCCGTCAGAGGACATTCCATATAGTCACAGACCTACTTGGGGGAATGAGGTGCCTTTGTGGGTGTGCGTGTGAGTTTGTGGTTTTGTCTCATGTTCTGAGAACAGGTAGAAAAAGCGGTTTGTTTGGTTTGGACTGGACTGTTTCTAGAATGTCGTTTGACAATGTGAGTGTTTCTATGTCTGTGTATCACACTGTGTCTGTGGATGTAGACATTAAAAAAGAGAATGCATTAATGGATGTTTCCTGTCTAGTAGGCAGCTTTCCAGCATTCATCCTGCCTAATTTATGAAAAGAGTGTGGCAGGCTTATTGATGTGCAACACCTGCTATCCTCCTAAGTTTCTGTTTTCTTCCTGAATTCTGGCCCCACTAAAGAATAGGCTCATGGTATTTTGTTCAAGATATGTACCACCTAAATAATCTGTCACATGGCCATGTACTGGATAGCTGAAGAGAATAGCGAGCATCTCAGAAAACTTAGATATCAGTGTGACCAGGAAAGTCTCAGTGGAGAAACCCTGCTTTGGGCCATTTGCTTACCTATTGTTCTGTTGCCCTGAATGTTAGGAAGGTCTTTGCCTCAGGCCACCCCTTTCTGAAGTCTGAATAAAAATGTTTTTAAATGGAAATGAATGAGCATCACCTGTGGCTCTTTGCTTAATTGCTTTGGAAAGAGATGTGTCTGAATCAGCCTCTTGGCCCTTTGTGAGGCTGTGGCTTAGATTCTCAGCACCTGATTGATCTAAATAAAGATCCCATGTATGCATCCAAAACCAAAATGGCAAAAAGTGCAGTCATTGTGGGTGAAGTCTCTTGCCTTCCTCTGTTAGGTTCCTGAATTCCATCAAATGAGAATAGGGATCCTTTGGGTCAAATGAGTTCTTAAAAGCCCAGCAGAAGTGCTTGGGTTTTCTCATGACTCCAAATTACATGAAGAATCTATACCTGACCGTCAGTAGGCCTCAAATTGGAGAATCAGATCAGTATTAATGGCAGGCCAATTTGATCACTCCTGGTTCACACGAAGGGTGTCAAGGCCACCCTGACTTTAGGCAAATGAGTGGCAAGGGAGCTTATTTTCGACACTTTCCTGATATGCACAACTCATGGAAAACACCAGCCAGAGTTTATGATGAGTGCCTATATGGACGAAGATGAGGGATACGTGGGAGTGTTTTGGTTTTAATTGTGGTCATTTGTGTGGCAGTTAGAAGTGATAATTTGGTCCACCTGGTCTTGAACTCTGGTGTGATTCCTCTTAGAGACTGAACTCTGGAACTGAACTCAGAGAAGTATTGCCATGAATTGTGTTTGATCTTAGGAGGCCACACATAAGAGTTGCCCTTGCAAACTTTTCTAGGGCCAGAGTGGCTTTCCACAGAGCACTGGGAATATCAGCCAGGATATCACATGATTTAATTCTGAAAAACTTGGCATCTGTACTTGAGAGGCAAAACACACATGGACCTCACCTTGTAGACCTCAAAGCCCCTGCCTTCATGTGACATTTTGGCCACTCATTGGGAAGCCTTGCCTGTGATACCTCTCCAGAGCTTTCTTTGAAATGAACTTTCTCACATTTAATGGTTCCAGAATGAATTGAAACCCACAGTGCCTCCAACTACATCCTTGAAAAATGGCTAGATAAATACCATGAAATTTTTGAAATTCCCATGAACAGGTGGCACTGGAGAACATTTGGATGTCCTGTTGCTGATCATGAGTGTACCAGACAGTGCCTTGATAGACTGGGTTTCATGATATGGTGTAGAACAGAGATGCCAGAAAGTTGGAGCCTGCTGACTAGTGGGCCTAGAGCAGTGGTGTACAGGTGTGTGATAAAACATCTCTAGTGAGGCCATGGGGATCTGCCATTGGATTCCAAATGGCTTGTGACTGACATGGTGCAGCCAGCAGACCCTTATATGTAAAGGCATCTTGTTATATGCAGAGGTTTCAGGGCAATATTCAGAATCCGGTTGCTATGCTCAAGGGGGCAAGCTATGTGAGATTGAAGCCTGGTGGGTGCTTTCTTCTGCAGACTCTCTCCCATCACACATGACAGACCTCCCTACAGCACTGTGTCCTTGTTGATTCCTTGTATTTCGTGAAGCACATACCAAACATCCAGTGCAGCAGCAATAAACACCACAGACATTGGAGGAATTCCAAATGGCTTCACAGTCCACAGAGTGGAGACCACTTAGCCCCCTGTTGCCACAATTGAACTCCAAAGAGAGAATTCAGCACTCTTGACTCATATTCATTGGAAAATCAGAAACCATGTCCTCTAGGTGACACATAGATGCAGACCCATCTTTGATGGACTCACTAGAAAGGAAGCTAAAGCTCCGTACAACAAAATATATTTCAAGTGCCCAACCACAGAAGCAGTTTCTCAAGAAGTCTTTAGGCCAGCAGAGCTCCACGTTTGTGGAGTGTTTACACTATCTCTTACTTTTGGAAACTCCTCTACCACCTCCAAGGTTGTAAACTCATGAGAATTTTTCATTCCACTTATGTATTCACAGATTTTCTAACTCTTTTCCTCTAATTGTGTCTTACTTGGGGCGAAGGTATTGTCAAGGCATTGTTCTGGATGAAAGTGGGAAGATTTTTGTGTAGCACATATTTGCATACACTTTGGATTCATTTTCCAAATTTCCATTCGAAATACTGAATCCCTGACACTAACCTATACCCTACTAGACTCTCACTACTAATCCTAATATGATGGAGAAAAATAACCCAAACAGAATAGAAATACAAGCAGTTCAGAGGAGGCCTGGTGTATTTTTGGACCTGCTTTTTGCATTATATAGGTCAGGAGTTATAAATGTTGTCAACTTTTTGTTGAAATAGTTCTCCATGTGATTTTAAAGTTAACAAATATGTGAATTCCTGTCTCCCTTTCTCTGTAGCTTATTCAGCACATGTATTTTTATAGGCACATATAGAATCCTAACTGGTATCACATGTACATTTTTGTGAGGTATCTGACTTGGAAGATACAAATTGTGAGAATAGATCACTCCTCATAAACACTGTTGGAACTGAAAATTCAACTTGTGGGTGAGCTTCCTGGTTGAACAACATTATATATAAATCTATGTTCAGTAAAATGAATATTTTTGGATCTGTGGAGCATATATATTTCACAATGAATTTTGATTGTCATATATATTTCTACTATTTAATTTCTCTATGTGGGTTTTGTGTGTATATATATATATATATATATATATATATATATATATATATATATATTCTCCAAAATTTTCAAAATATGAAATATTTGCATCTTATTATGCACTGCCTAAATTCATTCATGTTCATCTATGTGGATTTCTAATCAACTTTTCACAAGATTATTCTCAGAAATATTCATCCACCTGAAATACATATTTGTTTCCTAGTACTGAAAACTAAATTCAGTGAATGGTGCACACAAATCCTAATAATTCTACAGTAACTTACCCATCTTAAAATCAATGCAAGTAGATTCCTATGGGACATGATGTGTATTTTGATGTTCATTTATATTCATCACTGGTACATTACTATTTCTTCAGTTTATTCACATCATGGGATATATATTTCACACACTTGTTAGCAAATTAATAGGCATTTGTTTCACTTTCAATCACTTCCTGTTTCAGAACACATGTATTTCTCCATGTTTCCTGACTGGACTTTTTATGAGACTTCTTTCCAAACACATTATTTTCGTTTTCCATAATCACTTTTGAAGCAAAACTCACACACTCTTCATAAAAAACATAACCCTATTATTACCATTAGATGTATAACTGGTTGTAATGAATGATTTTATATCAATATAAGAATTCTTATATATTTTCAGATATCAATTCAATCCATTATTTAATGTGGCACCAGTTATATTATTTATTCACCATATGGTCTCTTCATGCATTATCTCTATATTCATAGAAACAGAATACACCTCTCCCCCCCCCCCAATTCTAATTCATACGTATTCAAAATGTTGCTCCCAGAAATGGTGGAAGAAATACTCGTGTCACCTGATCTACATATACATTTTATCACAGTAATATTCTGGAGACTAAACACAAAGATGACACTTATGATATACCAAAGTCTAAATGGAAAGTGAACATGGATTACTGAAAACATCGATGTCCAGGTTTCCTAATGCTCTCAAATTTCAATTCTACTGGTGACTACATATTTTTTTCTTCCTAAGATTATATATTCAAACTCAGCCCTGTTAAAAATGTCTAATCTTGTGACTCACTTTATACTTTGCCTGATTTCCTAAAGTCTTTATTGATATCAGCTTTCCTACATATTTTGCCCAGTTCATCATCGTGACTGACACTTCACATATGCTGACATTTACATTTACTCTCTAACCGAAACCCTATTGCTAAAGAATTTTGTTCCAAATCCTATACTCACTCTTCTTCCTAAAACTAATGACTATCTCCTGATCCTACCGACTATTCCTTTTTGACTGCATGTTCTCTTCTACATTCAATCATCCATGGTACATGGTTCTATGCCATTGTATATCGATTTATCTGAGACATCTGTTCAGAACGTAAATCAAGTGCCCAATGCCCTTCTGGGCTTCAAATCTTACCAAGATTTCTGTTTTCATACTTATATATCCCCTATATATTCTTGTAAATATCGCAGGTTCCCAATACCATTATTCAACCCTCAGAATGATTCTTAACCAAAATTGAACCTGTTATTAACCCTAATCATACACTGTTCCCTCAATCTAACTTTTTAGAAGAGCAGGGATGGAGATGGTATTTCAATACAGGAATGTAGGTGATCTTCCACCAGTTGAGAACCTCGAATGTCCATACAGAAATGATCCCTGGATAAGTTGTAGGCAGCTGTGAAAGACCTGAGAAAGCAAACGTCATCTTACATGGCAAACAACCTGGTCAGGATGAAGGGATATGTCTGAATCAGCCTCTCTTTTCTTAATGTAGAGAAGATGGACCAAACCAGGCCTGTGTGGAGAGCTGTCCCTGGGTGCCTATGGTTGACATACCATTCAAACTTGTGAAAGTGTCAGAGGAAGCAGAGCCAGCCTCCATCTCATGGGACTTTTGGAATAAAATGTTAGGTCAAAGTGGTTGCCAAGGCGGTGAACTCATTCAGTTCCTAAAGGAAGTGACTAAAGTCAATTCCTTGGTGATGGAACTCTCTGAACTTGGTATCTAGGAAGCCAGGAACCCAGAGCCAGTCCCAGTCCCAGTCCCAGTGTTCTCAATTGTTTGGATTTTCCAAAGACAGAGTCATTCTTTCTTGATTCCTACTGATGTGAGAAAGGCCAAATACCAGGAGAGCTCTGAAGAGGGGCCTTTCCTGAGCAAGTAGGTAGGAGCTCACCTCTGGCTACTGACAACTTCACAGAGTTGGCCAAGGAGACCTAATCTGATACAGGACAGGCCATTTCAGGGGAACACAGTGTGGTCCACCAGTCAGAGAACACTTCGGATAGTCACAGACCCATTTTGGGGAAGGAGGTGCCTTTGTGGGTGTGGGTGTGGGTTTTTGGTTTGTCTCATGTTCTGAGAAAATGTAGGAAAGGTGGTTTGTTTGGTTTGGAGTGAACTGTTTTTAATAAGTCATTTCACAAGGTGAGTGTTTCTATGTCTGTGTATCCCAATGTGTCCGTGGTTGTAGACTTTAGAAAAGAGAATGATTCAATGGATGTATCCTGTCTAGTAGAAAGCTTCCCAGCATTCATCCTGCACAATTTATGAATGGACTGTGGCTTGCCTTATCAATGGGCAACACCTGCTAATTTCCTAAGTTGCCATTTTCTTCCTGAATTCTGGCCACTCTCCAGAAGAGGCTCATGGTTTTGTGTCCAAGATATGTACCACCTCCAAGCTCTGTGACATGGCCATGTAATGGATAGCTGAAGGGAATGGCAAACATCACAGAAAACTCAGATATCAGTTTGAAATGTAAAGTCTCAGTGGAGAAATCCTACTTTGGGCCTTTTCCTTAACTGTTGTTCTGTTTCCCTGAATGTCAGGATGTTCTTTGCCTCAGGACACCCCTTTGTGAAACCTGAAGAAAACAGTTTTCAAATGGAAATGAATGGGCATCACCTGTGGCTCTTTGCTTAATTGCTTTGGAAAGGGATGTGTCTGAATCAGTGTCTTAGCCGTGTGTGAGGCTGTTGATAATATTCTCAGCACCTGATGGATCTAAAGAAAGATCCCATGTGTGCATCCAAAACCAAAATGGCCAAAAGAGCAGTCATTGCGGATGAAGTCTTTCGCCTTCCTCTGTAAGATTCCTGACCTCTATAAAGTGAGAAAAGGGAAGATACACCAAGCCAGTTGATGGCTCCTTTTGGAAAAATTGTACCACCAATGACAGCATAAGCATAAATACCCCAACACTACCACAAGTCGCTGCACCAACAGATAGTTCAAAATGCACACAAGTGATACATAGTCCAGGCAAGTTCTGCAAACAGTTCAGTGATGGCTATTGCACAATCTGTAGATTGGTTTTATCTTTGTCTTCACAGACACTGGGATGAAGATAGGAATTCTGGCAATATTGGCTAAAAAAAATTATGTATCATTCTAAAAGGTACTAAAAAAACCATTTTCTTAACAATTTACATTATCTTGAAGAGAATTATTCAATATAATGAAAAGGAAAGGTGAAAGTAAACATACAGTTCTGTTAACGTCCTTTTTTGTTCACATATTAAAACAGTCCTCAACCGATGTTTACCCAATTTAAATTAAAACATTTAAAACACGTGAATAAAAAAAAAATATTTGGATCCATTTTTTCATGAGCGCACATCATATATGATGTATGGACATATGTACATTCAAACATATGACACAAAACACAAGTGTGCAAACATAATATAATACATACAACACATTACATAATAGTAAAGGCCTTATAACTTTTTACAGGTTAAATCACCATTGGAATGTTTAAAAAATTATAGTCAAAAAATAGAAATGATCAGCAAAACAGTAACCTAGGTCTGCATTAGCTCAAAAACACAAAATAGAACTTCATGTTGTGGGAAAGGGCAATAATAAAATTGATATTGAAAAAAGCATCCTGGTTCTGTCGCAGATGTAAGGATAGCCAGACTGGAGTTTTGGATACCAGCTGTTATGGATTTGAGCCAAATCATCTTCTTTTTGGTCTATACAAATCAGTTTAGTTAATCTCTCTGGAATCCAAATCGGCTGCTGTTCTTCCTGTGGAAACACACAAACAGACCCTGGACTCCACACAATTACTGGGTCAGGACCTTTCCATTGTCCTGTTAGAATAGCCTTCCGAAGTACCTTGAGCTTATGCACATTTTTTGGACACATATGCCTTTCTGCAGCACTAAGTCCTCATGAATCCAAATGTAAAAAGTTTAGAGTAAAAATGCTTATTTTAAGTTTATCTTTGGGAAATATATACCCCTTCCCAATTCTGTCTTTTTGCTTTAATAAGTACATTTTAATAGTTTGATGTGCTCTTTCAACTATGCCTTTTCCCTGTGGATTGTATGGGATTCCTGTTATATGAGTTATGCCAAATGATGAGCAAAATTGTTTAAAAGAGGTAGAAGAATAACCAGGGGCATTATCTGTTTTAAACTGTTTTGGAACGCCCACAGTGGCAAAATTTTTTAAGCAATGAGCTATAACATCTTTAGTTTTTTCTCCGGCATGAAGGGAGCCCATCAAAAATCCAGAAGAAGTGTCAACTGTAACATGCAAATATTTTAATTTTCCAAATTCTGGCAAGTGTGTGACGTCCATCTGGCAAATATGGTTAGGTATCAATCCTCTCGGATTGACTTTAGGATTAACTTGTGGTAAAATGGTCACACAATTTTGACATTGTTTTATTATTTGTCTAGCTTGTTCCTTAGTTATTTCAAAACGCTTTTGTAAAGTATTAGCATTGACATGGAACTTTTTTGAAAATTTGTAGCTTCTTCTAGTGTAGAGAAAATATGAATATATGTCATGTGTAGTTTTATCTGCTAAATCATTGCCCAAACTAAGGGCTCCAGGCAATCCTGTATGTGCCCAGATACGTCTTATAAGGAATGGATCTTTTCTGTCCCAGATTAGACTTTGTATATTGGAAAGCAAAGAGAAAACAGTACTGAAGGGGAAATCCTACCGGTACCTTCAAGGGATACTATAGCATTAAATATATACTGACTATTGGAAAATAAATTAATTACAGAATAGAAAGGTGTTAGTAACAGTCTCCTTTAGAGGTGGCACTGTTGGTTGGACACTTACACCCTCTGATGATAGAAGGTTGTTAGTAGCAGCGTCCTTTTGTAACTTTTCCCCTGATGGCTTTTTCTGCTCTAAGCTTTGTTCCTCTATCTTTGTCTGAACTGAAGGCTTTGGACTAAGCAAAACAGATATGAAAGACCACAATGGCAATGTGCCAACTGGCAGAGTCCCTGGACTGTTCTTTTCTATTCTTTTTAAATCTTCACCATGATGGTTCCATTGTGGTAAATTTAATAACTCTTACTTTAAAAGCCATGGGCTACATTTTTATATTGTATCAACGTATGCCCTGACTGTCCCTGATTTTAGTGAGATGCCTCCTTCCTGTAACAATTTCCTTAACACTATTTCAGTTTGTTTTTTACTAATTTCTGATCCCGTATTTCTACTTTAATGAAACCCAACAAGATAACGCAAAAAAGAAAAAAAAAAAAAACGAGACAGAATGAAATAAAAAGTGAACAACAAAAAGTCATTATGGCCTTTCTATCCTCCTGACTTGTGCATCCGACCTTTATCCCAATCTGTTCCTCAGACATAAATAGTTTTTCCTCAGATTTGAGTGGTTTTTCTTTCATTTAACTCATCTCCAGGGACAGGCAACTTAAAATAAACGTGAAGCAAAACAAAAGAGGAATCCTAAAATGGCTACCCATCCTCTCGCCCTGCTCTCAGGGTCGAGCAGTTTACCTTATCACTTACCCTCAGTCAATCCCCGTTCGAGCCACCAAATGCTGCAGTCTGGCTAGGCACGATTCAGCAGCCACTTGTCAAAAGAAACAAACTTTATTTTTAGAACCACACACGCCAAACAAAACAGCTCCTCAGGAAAAACTCCCAGAGGCTAACTGCCACAACTGGCTTCCTTGTAAAGTCTCTCTCACACCCACAAACCTCTGCACCTCCCACAAACCTCCTGCGCTTGAGGTCGATTTGCTGGGTCATCGTGGGTGGAGCCAAAAAAGTCCCCCAATGAGCACCTCCATGGTCTGAAAGGGCAGGGAAACAGCCCAATGAGCATCACCACAGAGTAGCCAATCAGCTAGATGTTGCTGGGGCCTCTGTGAGCCAATAATCAGCAGGCAGCTGGAATTTTTCTGGCAGTTGGAAGCTTGCTAGGGCACCTTCAGCTGTGGCTCTCAACAAATTCCTGTCTCCATTCTCTGTAGCCTATTCAGCACATGTTTTTTTATATGCACATATAGAATCCTACCTGTTATAACACGTACATTTTTGTTAGGTGGCAGATACAAATTGTGAGAAGAGACTACTCCTCCTAAACGCTGTTGGAACTGAAAATTCAACCTATTGGTCAGCTTCGTAGTTGAACAACATTATGCATAAGTCCATGTTTAGAGAAATGAATATTTTTGAATCTGTGGATGATATATATTTCATGGTGAATTCCCATTGCAATATATATTGCTATTTTCAATGTCTCTCTGTGTGTGTGTTTGTGTATATGTGTGTGTATATATATATATATATATATATATATATATATATATATATATTCTCAAGATTTTTCAAAATATGAAAAATGTTTCTTATTATACACTCTCTAAATTCATTCATATTCATATATTTGGATTTATAATCAACTTTTCACCAGATTATTCTCAGAAATATTCATCCACCTGACATATATATTTGTTTCCTAGTACTGAAAACTAACTTCAGTGAATGGTGCATACAAATCCTAATATTTCTACAGTAACTGACCCAGTTTAACATCAATTCAAGTAGATTCCTATGGGACATGATGTGTAGTTTGACGTTCATTTTTATTCAACACTGGTACATTAGTATTTCTTCAGTTTATGCACATCATAGGATATATATACATTTCATCCACTAGTTAGCAAATTTTTAAGCATTTGTTTGACTTTCAATCACTTCCTGCTTCAGAACACATGTATTCCTCCATATTTCTTGGCTTGACTTTTCATGAGACTTCTTTCCACACACATTATTTTTGATTACCATAATCACTTTTTTAGCAAAACTCACACAGCTTCATGATAAACCATAACCCTAATATTACCATTAGTTGTATAACTGGTTGAAATAAATGATTGTATATCAATATAAAATTTCACATAAGTTTTCAGATATCAATTTAAGCCATTATTTAAAGTGGAACCAGTTATATTATTTATTCACAGTAATGTCTATTCATGCATTATCTCTATATTCATAGACTCAAGGTAAACCTCTTTGATTCCCCAATATGAATTATACGTCTTCAAAGTATTGCTCCCAGAAATGATGGAAGAAATACTCATGTCACCTGATCTATATATACATTTAATCACAGTAATATTTGGACACAAAATGCAAATGTCATGCTTATGATTGTACCAAAGCCTAAATGGAAAGTGAACATGGATTACTTAAAACATCCATGTCCAGGTTTCCTAATGATCTCAAATGTCAATCCTATTGGTGACTACATATTTGTTTCTTCCTAAGATTATGTGTTCATCCTCAACCCTCTTGAAAATGTCTAATCCTATGATTCACTTTATACTTTGCTTGATTTCGTAATGTCTCTATTGATATCTGCTTTCCTACATATTTTCCCCAGTTCATCATTGTGACTGACTCTTCACTTGTGCTAACATTTAACTTCACTCTCTAACTGAAACCCTATTGCTAACGAACTTTTGTTCCAAATCCTATACTCACTCGTCTTCCTAAGCCTACCCACTATCTTCCTAATCCTACCGACTATCCCTTTTTGACAGGATGTTCTCTTCTACATTCAATCATCCAATAATATTCCGTCAAGCGTAAGAGGAAGAGACCACCAAAAGACTGTACTATGCAACAGCTAAGGGTTTATTGGCGGTCCAGCATACTGGGGCTCAAAGCTCCCTTGAATAGATCAGAGAGCCCTGAGAACAGCTTAAGCTGATCTTTTATACTTTCCTTGGAGGCTGCAGGGAGAGAAGTTTATTGATGGGTCAGGGCGAGTGGTCGGTCTGCGAGCAACCGGGTGAGGGAGTACATTCTGCAATTTGGCAATTGGGGACAGCACATTCTGGGAACAAGATTAGAAAACAGTTGTCAATATTTCAACAGTGTTTTTCTAAGCATACAGAAAAACAGGAAGTGACAAGTACCTATTTTATTAACCTTTCATTCCCCACTTCTTCTTCTGGATCCTTTTAATCATAAAAGTGATCATAGGGAGGTTTAAATTCTATGTCTGCTAGTGGGGTATTGCCATATGTTTAACTTGACCAATTTGAGCTTGGAGAAAAGAAATTACACGGTTGAGCAAACAGGGTTTTATAGTGAGCAATAATATAAGGATTCTTGGATTGGCCAGGGTTGATAAAAGCATAGTTGACCAGGGAGACTGTGTGAACAAAGACTAAAACCACCCTTTTGGGCCTCTCTCTCTCTCGTTGATGCTCTTCAAGGCGTCTTTTTAATTTACTCATAGATTTTTTTTTTTTACAACTCCCGTATGGTCGGCATAAAAGCAACATTCTTCCCTCAATGCAGCACAAAGGCCCTCTTCTCTCATGAAGAGGAGATCCAACCCTCGACTGTTCTCTAAAACAACTTCAGGTAGAGAGGTAAAAGATTCCTGCAAAGCTGTGATGGAGGTTTCTAATATCTTTATTTATTCTTCTATTGCTGCTTCTAATTGGGTCACTTGTTGTGTCCCATGGACCAGGGCAGTTGTTTCTGTACCCACCACTGCAGAAACCCCTATTCCTAATAGTATGGCTAAAGTGAGGATATATGTTCCCAGCCGAACCGGGTTGTATGCCCCCCTATATGATCTTTAAATGAACCTGCGTCATGACAGTGCACTCTGTGAAACAACTTCAATTAATCACATCGGTTAACCATTTCATGAAAACATAAACAATGTTTAAGTATATAGAATTATACTGTTGTAGGGAAGGACAAGGCAAGGCACCTAAGATAGCATGGAAGACAGGGAAACAGTCCTATTTGGTTGCAAATGGATTCAGAGGGCACTGCTTCTGTTGTAATCAATTAATCCCCTGAACCCCAAGTTTAGATAGTTTCAGAATTTTGTACCCAACATATAAGGGAAGGGGCTCAGAAGTTCACAGTCTGCAGAAGATCACAAAAAGCAGTTTTTGTTTCTTTTTTTTCCTCTGTTCTGGGCAAGTTAATTTATCAAGGACACCTGGGAGAGGGAGAGATTTTTCTTCCCTTTCTTTTTTCCCCCTGCCAGCTGTTACAATGGAGCCCAATTTTAACTTCTTTATTGTAGAAATGTAGCCATTTCTGTGAAGCCCCACCTCAAGGCCAGAGGCCTTTTTCTCATATTTTGTGAAAAACTAGTAAGGGGGTGTCTAGCTGAGAAGTGCTGAGTTTTTTAGGCAGTGGCCAAGTAGAACAGGGCAACATGAATAAAGAAAATTTATCTACATTGAACTCTTTTATAGGGACTCTTTTCCTGAAAGTTTTAAAGTCAGCCATGGTGAAGACTTCTGGAGAAGGTCAGTTAAGACTTTTCGGTGGGCCTGGTACAGCGGGGGAAGACGGGGAAGATGGGGCTGAGAGGACCTCCGAGGATCTGAGAATGAGGAAGGAGAGATGTAAAAGAATAATGGGAAACCGGTTTGGGATTTTCCAGGCAACAAAAACGTGAGCAGTAGAACAGGTAGAGTAGAGGGGAAGACGGGAGTGAGTATCCCAAAATCCTGTGAGGGACTTTCAAAAACTTAGAAACCTGTTTTCAGTATTGACAAAGCAACATTAAAGGCCATTTTTATTACATCTTGGATAAGGGTCTGAGGGCTCTCCTCAGCTGGTTTGAGCTTTTGGTTAGCTGGTAAGAGGACCTGGTGGGACCCGGTGTGGCACTGACAGGAGAAGAGAGGAATGAGTGGGTGAAGGGGTACCTCAGTACCTGCCACCTCAGCAAGGGGGCAGTGGTCTGAGAACCGGTGGAGGTTTGGGCTTTTCATCTAGTAATTGGAGGGGAGAAATCAGTTTGCTGAGGTGGGAATGACAGCAGAGAGTCTGGAGCAGAAGGCTGAGGGTGAGGATCTTTTGGAGAAGCATAGTTCAGGATGTGAGTGAAGAAGGGAAAAGGCTTCCACATAGGGGAATCGCCTTTCACCCTTTTGAGCACTTGCAGAAGTTAAAAAGTTCACGCAGAATTTGAGGATCTGGAGACCCCTCTGGGGGCCATCGGTTTTGGTTATCTAATTGGTAGTATGGCCAATGCTCTGTACTGAATTTGATGAGGAGTTTGGGTTCCATCAGGCAGCCCCTGTATGCTCACATTCCCATGACATATAGAAGAAGTCAGCTTTTCCCCCACACAGCCGTGACTGTTTGTGGCTTTGATAGTCTGCTGGGCAAACATAGCAATCTAGGCTAGCCAACCTGCATCTGGCTCACGTGTCCCTACATCCATAAGGTTTGTTTCCATTATCTATGGTACAGAAGGCATTTAATGGAATTTTAGTGGGATCCTCTTCATCAGGGATATACCAATAGGAAAGAGCTATAGCCAGCTGACAAATGTCTGTATGGAGAGATGGCCACCAGATCCTAAGGGGGCTGTATGCGAGATATATTATACTTATTTTCCAGTAGGATTTGTGATCACCCATCTCTGCTGAACGGACTGATGAGGGTTAGGACTACTGGTGGTAAATGGGAGAGTATAGAGCCTTATCCACATGGCGAATACGCAATTTTAAAGGGTTACCAGTCTTTTTCAGTTTCTAGCCAGAGTCTGGACAGGGCACAGGCTTGAGATGACAGGCATGGATCCAGGAAGTGATTCCGTCTACCATTACTACTGTAGGTGTTATAAGTAGCACCTGCTATGGTCCTTTCCAGCGGGGTTCCAGGGATGACACCTGATGTCGTCTTACGTCGATGAAGTCTGTTACTTGATATCGATGTGGAATCCCCTCCTCCCCAGGTTGGTAGGTAGTGGCCAGCTGTTTTCACAGGTATTTCTTAGTTCTTTCAAGAGCTTTAAGTCTCTCAAGCAAGGGGGTGTGGAAGGGATCGTTAGGTCTTAGAGTGGGGTTAGGTCCCTTACGGGAGGAGGTGCACAATAGAGAATTTCAAAGGGGGTGTGATTACACAAAGAAACAGAGGGAGTATTTCTTGCATGCAACATTGCAGAAGGCAGGAGCATAGTCCAATCTTTTATGCTGGTCTCTAAGCTTAATTTCGTTAAGGTCTGTTTAATGGTTCTATTCACTCTTTCTACCTGTCCTGAACTCTGGGGTCGATAAGCACAATGTAACTTCCAATTAATCCTCAGGGTCCTGGCTAACCCTTGACTTACCGGGGCCATGAACACCAGTCCATTATCAGACCCTATTACCTTACGCAGGCCGTATCTTGGAAAAATATCTTCTAGGATATTCTTGGCCATCGTTTTTGCTGTTTCTTTCTTTCTTTCTTTTTTTTTTTTGTGGGGACTGCTTCAATCCATCCTGAAAATGTATCTACAAAGACTAGGAGATATTTAAGTCCATACCTTGCTGGCTTAATTTCAGTAAAATCCACTTCCCAAAATTGTCCTGGTCTGGTTCCTCATAGGCGCTTTCCTGAAGGAAGCTTGTAAGGGTAAGCATTAACCAATTGATGGAACTGACAGACTTTTGTTAACCATTCTGTTATTTCCTTTTCCTGTGAGTCAGTTAGTTTAAAACTCTGTTCTTGATCCTTCAGGAATTCCTGCAGTTTCTTTGAACCAAAGCGAGTGAGTTGATGTACAGTTTCTACTGACATAGTTGGAGCCATGACTATAGGAATTTTTACTGAAAGATTTAGAAATTCCACTTGGGGGCTTTCAGGGTTAAAGGTTATTTTGGCGTGGACCATGGTGAGCAGATCTCTGCCCATCAATGAGGCTGGGCATTCTGGGATTACTAGGAAGGAGTGATGGATTTTTTCCTTTCCCCAGGTCCATGGTACTCTTTGTTGTCTATGCTCAATATTTACTGCCGTTAGCTTCTTGAACTAGAGACTTTTTATTTAATAGAGGGCCAAATGTGGCCTTGAGGGCTGAGTATATTGCCCCTGTATTCACTTCAAAGTTTACTGGGGTCCCCTCCACTTCAAGTTACGCTTAACTCAGCGAGGGGATCATAGCCCCTACTTTCGTAGTCATCCTCCAGAGTCAGAATGCCTGGCTGGTGTGGCTGTCTATTTCTGGGGCACTCTTTGGCCCAGTGTCCTTTTTCTTTACAGTAATCACATTGATCTGAGGCCAGGGGTGGTCTCTGGCCTGGGCCCAGGTATCCCTTCCTGTCTCCCTGTTTCTTAATTTCTGGCCTATTTTTTGTTGTGACCAGGACCTTAGTCAATGCCTTAGTCTGTCTTTGTTTCTTTTATCCTCCCTTTGCTCCCTTCTCTTCCTCAGTTTCTCTCTTATAGTATGCCTTCTCGGCTTCTCTGACTAAATCTCTCAAAGTCATATCTTGTAATCCATCTAAGCGTTGTAACTTTCTTTTAGTATCCAGGGCACCTTGCCCAATAAAGGCCATCATGACAGATGCCTTTTGATCCTCCCCCTGAGAATCGAAAGGAGTATATCTCCTATATGTCTCCATAATTCTCTCTAGAAACATAGAGAGGGAGATTCATCAGGCCCTTAGTAATCTCTGTTACCTTGGCAAAATTAGTTGGTCGCCTAGCAGCCACTTGGAAACCCACTATTAGAGCCCGGTAATAAGGGGACAGTTTCTCCCTACCTTCAAAGATGTTGGGGTCCCAGTTGGGTCGGTTAAAGGGAATGCTGGCTTTGATTAAGTTGGGAAGTTGTGTTGGTCGCCCATCTGGTCTGAGGATACTTTTTTCTAGCTTGCAGGAGGATTCTCTTTTGTTCCTCTGTCATGAAGATAGTCCTTAGGTGTTGTTGGCAGTCATCCCAAGTAGGCTGGTGGGAAAACATCAATGACTCAACCAGACCTATGAGCCGGGTGGGTTCCTCAGAAAATGGGGGATTGTAATTTTTTAAGTTGTATAGGTCTGAAGAGGAGAAAGGCCAGTACTAGTAAGCTTGCATTTTTCTCCCATGGCCATCATCAATCGTTGGCCCATGGGGACAGAAGGGGTGCATCATGGGAGTTCCAGGGTTTCAATCATTTGCCGCCTGTGAGTTCCTTTAGCCGGGCCAGCTTCCTCCAGGGAAGGAGGGGATGTGTGTGCCACGAGGGAGTTATCTGGAGGGTGCTGGGCCGGCTTTGCTTCCTCCAATGGCAGAGAGGCTGAGTCAGCAGAAGTAGAATCACTTAGAGGGTGTTGTGGGTTAGTGGACGATGGCAGGGGATAAGGAGGGGGAAAAGATTCCAGTAGAGTCAAATCTTGTGACTCAGGGAGAACAGAGGGTGGAGGAGGGGGAGGAGCAGAGGGTTTGAGAGATCATGGGGGAAAGAGTAGGAGCGGGGGGCAGGGGCAAGGAAAAGCTTCACCCATGAAGAAGGAGATTTGCAGACGTCATGCCAAATTAAAATATATGGCTGTTGATCAGGATGGCTATGTGGCCCCGGCTGAAAGACAATATCTCTGACTTTTTAAATTAGTAGGAAGTAAAAAGATCCTTTTACGGGCCATCCGACTCCAAACGTGGGTCATTCTGAGGAACAGAGAGTCTGCCAGGTCCAGCGTTTTACTAAATAAGAAAGATTCTGAGCCCTTTAGCGGATTTTGGTCCAGTGATCAAGGGTCAGGGACAGAGGCATTGAAGTGCTCTGTCCCATAATGAAAGGTACACTAACAGTAAAAGCAACGACACATGACACAGACAAGACAAGACAATAAAGACATGCAATGGACCTCCAACACTGAGACCAGGAATGAGTAGCTGGCAAAATCCGATGGGCTGGAAATACTGAAACTGAAAATATCACTGAGTTGAGGAGACAATTGTTCCTTGATTTCCCGAGTCCTCTGGGGCGTACCCCAGGGACGCGGCCTATGTCTCTGTGACACATCTCTCAGTCACTGTGGGAGAGAGCTCAGGCTCTTCATCACCAGTGATTTTGCCAAGCCCTAAGCTGAAACATGAAACCAGAAAGAGGCCCCTTACTTGCCCCGAGAGGTGCCCGTTGGGGTCTCTCGTCCCCTGCTGCTGGAACTCTGTGGAACCTCAATATGTAAATGTCGTGTGAGTGTCGGAGGAAGAGACCACCAAGAGACTGTCTCATGAAACAGCAAAGGGTTTATTTGGGGTCCAGCATGCTGGGCCTCAGAGCTCACTTGAATAGAGAAGAGAGCCCCAAGCACAGCTTCAGCAGAGCTTATATACTTTCCTTGGAGAGGGAAGGGAGGAAAGTTTACTGATCGGTAAGGGCGAGTGGGTGGTTTGCGTGACGCCGAGTGAGGGAGTACATTCTGCAGTTTGGCGTTTGGGAACAGCACACTCTAGGAAAAGATTAGCAAATTTTTCACAAGATTGCAACAGAGTTTTGTTAAGCATACAGAAAAACAGGAAGTGATAAGTACCTATTTTATTAACCTTCACTACCGACTATTTCTTTTTGACTGGATGTTCTCTTCTACTTTCAATCATCCAAGGTACAAGGTCCTATGCCATTGTATATCGATGTATCTGAGACATCTGTGCAAAACATAATTCAAGAATGCCTATCCCAATCAAGGCCCCAATGCCTTTCTGGGCTTCAAATCTTACTTAGATTTCTATTTTCATACATTCATTTCACCTATATATTCTTATACATATCGCAGGTTCCTTATACCATTATTCATATAGCAGAATGATTTCTAAGCCACACCGAACATGTTATTAATCATAACCATACACTGTTCCCTCAATCTAATTTTACAAAAGAGCAGGGAAAGTGTTGTTCATGCAATACAGGAATGTAGGGGATATTAGACCTAATGAGAACCTCAAAGGTCCCTGCAAAAATGATCCCTGGAGAAGATATAGGCAGCTATGAAGGACCTGAGTGAGCAAAAGTCATCTTCCATGGCAAACAACATGGTCAGGATAAAGGGTTATGTCTGAATCAGCTTCTCTTCTTAATGTAGAGAAGATGGACCAAACCAGGACTGTGTGGAGATCTGTTCATGGGTGACTATGGTTGATATATCATTCTAAATTGTGAATGTGTCACAGGAAGTAGGGGCAGCCTCCATATAATGGGACCCTTGAAATCAACAGTTTGGATAAATTTGTTGCCAAGAAAGTGACCTCATTCAGTTCCTGAAGGAAGTGACCTCACCTCACTTGCTGGGTGATGGAACTCTCTGAACTTGGGATCCAGGAAGCCAGGCACCCAGAGCCAGTCCCAGTACCAGTCCCAGTTGTCTCACTTCTTTGGATTTACCAAGGACAGAGTCAGTCTTTCTTGGTACTTACAGATGTGAGGAAGGCCAAATGCAAGAAAGCTCTAAAGTGGGGCTTTACCTGAGAAAGCAGGTAGTGGCTCACCAGTGGCTCCTAACAACTTCACAGTGTTGGCCAAGGAGACCAGATCTTAGGACAGGCCATTTCGGGGGAACATTGTATGCCCCACCAATCAGAGGACACTCCAGATAGTCACAGACCTACTAGGGGTAAGAAGGTGCCTTTGTGGGTGTGGTTGTGGGTTTGTGGTTTTGTCTCATGTTCTGAGAATAGGTACTAAAGTCGGTTTGTTTGGTTTGGAGTGGACTGTTACTAGAAAGTTGTTTGACAAGGCGAGTATTTCTATGTCTGTGTATCCCAGTGTGTCTGTGGTTGTAGACATTAGAATAGATAAAGCATCAATGGATGTCTCCTGTCTATTAGAAAGCTTCCCAGCATTCGTCCTTCCCCATTTAAAATGGACTGTAGCTTACCTTATTGGTTGGCAACCAGTGATAACTTCCTAAGTTTTCCTGTTTTCTTCCTGAATTCTGGCCACTCTCCAGAATAGGCCCATGGTTTTGTGTCCAAGATATATACCACCTCCAAGCTCTGTGACATGGCCATGAACTGGATAGCTGAAGGGAATGACGAGCATCTCAGAAAACTCAGATATCAATGTGACCAGGAGAGTCTCAGTGGAGAAACTCTGCTTTGGGCTTTTTGCTTACCTATTTTTCTTTTGACCTGAATGTCAGGAAGGTCTTTGACTCAGGCTACCCCTTTGTGAAGCCTGAAGAAAAGAGTTTTCAAATATAAAAGAATGGGCATACCTATGGCTCTTTGCTTAATTTCTTTGAAAGGGATGTGTCTGAATCAGCCCTTTCGCCCTGTGTGAGGCTGTGGCTTAGATTTTCAGCACCTGATGGATCTAAAGAAAGTTCCCATGTGTGCATCGAAAACCAAAATGGCCAAAAGAGCAGTAATTGTGATGAAGTCTCTCGCCTTCCTCTGTAAGGTTCTTGACCTCCATCAAGTAAGAATAGGGATGCTTTGCATCAAATGAGTACTTCAAAACCTACAGAGGCTAGGCCATAGGTGCCTGGGTTTTCTCATGACTAAAATTCACATAAAGAATCTAAACCCCACAGGCAGTGGCCTCAAATTGGTAAAGTGGAGCAGTATTAAGGTCAGGCCTATTTGTTCACTCTTAGTTCGCAGGAAGTGTGTCCAGGCCACCCTGACTTTAGGCAAATAAGGGGCAAGGGAGATTATTTTGTACACTGTCTTGGTCTGTGCCTTCATGGAAACCTTCAGCCAGAGTTTATGATGAGTGTCTATGTGGTAGAACATGAGCGCCATGTGGGAGTGTTTTGGTTTTAATTGAGGTCATTTGTGTGGCTGTTGGACGAGATGACTGGGTCCACCTGGGTTTGAACTCTGGTGTAATTCCCCTTAGAGACTGAGTTCTGGAACTGACCTCAGAGAAGTATTGCAATAAATAGTCTTGGGATTTTAGGAGGCCACACATGAGAATCGCCCTTGGAAACTGAGATCTAGGCCCAGGATGGCTTCCAACAGAGCTCAGGGAATCTAAGCCAGGATATCACATGATTTTATTCTTAAAGACTTCGTAGCCATACTTGAGAGTCTAACGACACATGGAACTCACATTGTACACCTCAATGGGCCTGGCTTCATGTGACCACTTGGCCACCTTTTGGGAAGGCTTGCCTGTGAGTGTTCTCCAGAGCTTTCTTTGAAATGAGCTTCCTCACCATTCAATGGTTCCTGAATTAATTGAAACCCACAGTGACTCCAACTTCATCCTTGAAAAATGGCTACATAAATACCTTGAAATTTTTGAAATTCCCCTGACCAGGTGGCACTGGAGAACATTTGGATATCCTTTTGCTGATCATGAGTGTACCAGACAGTGCCTTGATTCACTGGGTTTCGTGAAACTGGTGTAGAACAGAGATGCCAGTAAGTTGGAGCCTGCTGAGTAGTGGACATAGAGCAGTGGACTGTAGGTGTGTGAATAAATATTTTTTGGTAGGACCACCTGGATCTGCCATTGGCTTCTAAAAGCCTTGTGACTGACAAGGTGCAGGCAGCAGACCCTTATATGTAAAGGCATGTTGTTACATGCAGAGGTTTCAGGGTAATGTTCAGAGTCAGGTTGCTATAGTCAAGGGGGAAAGTATTGTTGGATAGAAGCCTGGTTCGTACATTCTCTTGGAGACCCTGACCAACCACACGTGACAGAACTCCCTCCAGCATTGTGTCCCAGTTGTACTCCTTGTATTTCATGAAACCAATACCAAACTGCCAGTGCAACTGCAAGAAACACCAGGAAAAATGGAAAATGACCAAATGGCTTCACAGACTACATGGGAAGACACTTAGCTCCCAGTGGCCACAGTTTATCTACAAAAAGAGAATTCAGAACTTCTGCCTCATGTTCATTAGAAAATAAGGAACCATGTCCTTCAGGTCACATAGATGCAGACACAGGTTTGATGGTGTCACTCCAAAACCAAGCTAAATCGTGTGAAAATTACATATATTTCATGTGCCCAAACTTAGAGGAAGTTTCTCAAGAAGTCTTTAGGCCAGCAGAGTTCTATGTTTCTGGAGTGTTTACCCTCTCCCTTACTTTTGGAAATTGTTCTACCACCTCCAGTGTTGTGAACTCCTGAACAATTTTTATTCCACATATGTATTTACAGATTTTCTAACTCCTCTCCTCTAATTGTGTCTTACTTGGATCGATGGTTGTGTCAAGGCTTTGTTCTGAATGAGAGTGGGAAGAATTTTGTGTAGCACATGTTTGCATGCACATTAGATTCATTTTCCTATTTTCCATTTGAAATACTGAATCCCTGACACTAACCAATACCCTACTAGACTCTGACTACTAATCCTAATATTATGGAGAAAAAGAAACGTAACTGAATAGAAATGCAAGCCTTTCATATGAAGCATGGTGTATACTTGGATTTGCCTTCTGCTTTATCAAGAGGATGTATTATAAATCTAGTCAACTTTTCTTTGTAATATTTCTTCATGAGTTCTTAAAGTTAACACATATGAAAATTCCTGTCTCCCTTTCTCTGAAGCCTATTCAGCACATGTATCTTTTTATGCATATATAGTATCCTACCTGATATCACACGTACATTCTTGTGAGCTCACTGACTTTGGTATATAAAAATTGTGAGAAGAGATGACTCCCCCTAAATACTGATGGAACTCAAAATTCAACCTGTGGGTGAGCTTTCTAGTGAAAAACATTAGACATAATTAACATAAATCCATGATCAACAAAATGAATATTTTTGGATATGTGGATGAATTATAATTCATGATGAATTTCGATTGGCATATATATTGCTGCATATCAATGTGTGTGTGCGTGTGTGTGTGTGTGTGTGTATATATATATATATATATATATATATATATATATATATATATATATATTCATTCTCCAGATTTTCCAAAATATGAAATATGTGTGTCTTATTATACACTCCTTAAATTAATTCATGTTCCTGTATGTGTATTTATTAACAACATTTCACAAGATTAATCTCAGAAATACTCAACCACCTGAAATACATATTGGTTTTCTAGTACTGAAAACTAATTTCAGTGATAGGTGCTTAGAAATCCTAATATTTCTACAGTAACTGACCCAGTTTAACATCAATGCAAGTAGATTCCAATGGAACATGATGTGTATTTTGATGTTCATTTTTATTCAACATTTGTACATTACAATTTCTTCAGTTTATGGACATCATAAGATATACTTTCTTATCCACAAGTTCACAAATATATAGGTATTTATAGGCATTTGGTTTACTTTCAATCACTTCCTACTTCAGAACACATGTATTTCTCCATGTTGCTTTACTGGTCTTTTCACTAGACTTATTTCAAAACACATTATTTTCGATTGCATGATCATTTTTGAAACAAAACTCACACACTCTTCATGATAAACTGTAACCAGAATATTACCATTTGATATATAACTCGTTTGAATGAATGTATATATATAAGATTTCCTATATATTTTCAGAGGTAAATTCAATCCATTATTTAAACTTGGAACCAGTTATATACTTTATTCACAATATGGTCTATTCATGCATCATCTCTATAATCATCAACACGAGGGTACACCTATTTGTATCCTCAGTACTAATTTATAAGTTTTCAGAATTTTGCTCCCCGTAATGGTGGAAGAAATACTCATGTCACCTGATCTACATATACATTTTATCACAGTAGTATTCTGGACACAAAATGCAAAGGTCACACTTATGATTGTGCCAAAGCCTAAATGGAAAGTGAACATGGATTACTAAAAACATGCATGTCCATTTTGCCTAATGCTCTCAAATATCAATCCTATTGGTGAGTACATATTTGTTTCTAAGATAATATATTCAACCTCAACCCTCTTGAAAATATCTAATACTATCACTGACTTTATACTTTGCATGATTTCCAAATGTCCCTATTGATATCTGCTTTCCTACATATTTTCCCCAGTTCATCATTGTGATGGTCTCTTCACATGTGCTGACATTCACATTCACTCTCTAACTGAAACCCTATTGTTAAAGAACTTTTTTCCAATTCCTAGACTCATTCTTCTTCTTAAACATACTGACTATCTTCCTAATCCTACAGACTATCCCTTTTTGACTGGATGTTCTCTTCTACATTCAATCATCCGAGGTACCCGGTCCTATGCCATTGTGTATTGATTTATCTGAGACCTCGGTGCAGAACATAATTCAAGCTAATTATCTCAATCAAGGGCCCAATGCCTTCCTAGGCTTCAAATCGTTCCTAGATCTCTGTTCTCATACATATATTTCACGTCTATATTCTTCTAAATATCACAGATTCCCAATACCATTATTCAACCAGCAGAATGATTCCTAACTCAAATCAAACATGCTTTTAACCCTAACCATACACTGTTCACTCTATCTCACTTTACAGAAGAGCAGGGACAGAGTTGGTCTTACAATACAGGAAGCTAGAGGATCTTCCACCAGCTGAGAACCTCAGAAGTCCATGCAGAAATAATCCCTTGAGAAGATGTAGTCAGCTATGAAGGACCTGAGAGAGCAAAAGTCATCTTGCATGGCACACAACCCGGTCAGGATGAAAGGATGTGTCTGAATCAGCCTCTCTCTTCTTAATGTAGTGAAGAAGGACAAAACCAATCCTGGGTGGAGAGCTGTTCCCAGGTACTTATGGTTTCTATACCATTCTAACTTGTGAAAGTGTCACAGGCAGTAGGCAAAGCCTCGATCTCAGAGAGCATACGAAGCAACTGTTAGGACAAAGTGGTGGCCAAGGCAGTGACCTCATTCAGTTCCTGAAGAAAGTGACCTCACCTACTTCCTTGGTGATGAGACTCTCTGAATTTAGGATCCAGGAAGCCAGGCCCCCATTACCAGTACCAGTCCCAGTCCCAGTGAGCTCACTTGTTTGGATTTACCAAGGAGAGAGTCAGTCTTTCTTGGGACCTACTAATGTGAGCGTGGCCAAATGCCAGGATAGCTCTTAAGAGGGGCCTTTCCTGAGAGGACAGAAAGTGGCTCACCGCTGGCTCCTGACAACTTCACAGAGTTGTCAAAGGAGACCAGATCTATGACAGGAAATGCCATTGTTGAGAAATATCCTACCAGTCAGAGGACACTCCGGATAGTCACAGACCTACTTGGGGGAAAAGGTGCCTTGGTGTGTGTGGACGACAGTTTGTGGTTTTGTCTCATTTTCTGAGAATAGGTAAAAAAAAAATGTCGGTTTGTTTGTTTTGGAGTGGAATGTTTCCAATAAGTCTTTGACAAGGCGAGTGTTTCTATGTCTGTGTATCCCCCTGTCTCCATGGTTGTAGACATTAGAAAAAAGAATGCCACAATGGGTGTGTCCTGTCTAGGACAAAGCTTCCCAGCATTCATCTTGCCCAATTTATGAATGGACTGCAGCTTGCCTTATCCATTGGCAAGACCTACTATGATCCTAAATTCCTGTATTCGTCCTGAATTCTGGCCACTCTCCATAATAGTCTCACGGTTTTGTGTCCAAGATATATATCACCTCAAAGCTCTGTGACATGGCCATGTACTGGATAGCTGAAGGGAATGGCGAGCATCTCAGAAAACTCAGATATCAGTGTGACCAGGGAGTCTCAGTGGAAGAACCCTGCTTTGGGCCTTTTGCTTACCTATTCTTCTGTTGTCCTGAATGTCAGGAAGGTCTTTGCCTAAGGCCAACCCTTTGTGAAGCCTGATGAAAACAGTTTTCAAATGGAAATGAATGAGCATCACCTGTGGCTCTTTGCTTAATTGCTTTGGAAAGGTATGTGACTGAATCAGCCTCCTGGCCCTGTGTGAGGCTGTGGCTTAGATTCTCTGCACCTAATCGATCTAAAGAAAGATCCCATGTGTGCATCCAAAACCAAAATGGCCAAAAGAGCAATCATTGTGGATTAAGTCTCTCACCTTCCTCTGTAAGGTTCCTGAGTTACATCAGTGAGAATAGGGATCCTTTGGGTCAAATGAGTTCTTCAAAGCCCTGCAGATTCTAGCCCATAGATGCTTGGGTTTTCTCATGACTCCAATTCAAATAAAGAATCCAAACCCCACAGTCAGTAGGCCTCAGATTGGAGAAGTGGAGCAGTATTAAACACAAGTCTATTTGATCACTCCTGGTTCACAGGAAGGGTGTCCAGACCAACCTGACTTTAGGCAAATTAGGGGCAAGGGAGCTTTTTTTGGACACTGTCTTGGACTGCGCCCCTCATGGAAATTTCCAGGCACAGGTTATGATGAGTGTATATATAGAAGAAGATGAGTGCCATGTGGGAGTGTTTTGGTTTTAATTGTGGTCATTTGTGTGGCAGTTGGAAGAGATGCCTGGGTCAACCTGTGCTTGAACTCTGGTGTGATTCCAATTAGAGACTGAGTTCTGGAACTGACCTCAGAGAAGTATTGCCATAAATTATGTTGGTATTTTAGGAGGCCACGCATGAGATTTGCCCTTGGAAACTGAGATCTATGCCCATTTTGGCTTTCCACAGATCACTGGGAATCTCAGCAAGGATATCACATGATTTTATTCTGAAAGTCTTGGCATGTATAGTTGAGAGTCTTAACACATATATACCTCACATTGTAGACCTCAATGGCCCTGGCTTCATGTGACCTTTTGGCAACTCTTTGGAAAGCCTTGCCTGTGAGAGTTCTCCAGAGATTTTATTGCAATGAGATTCCTCACTATTTACAGGTTCCTGTATAAATTGAAACCCCCAGTGCCTCCAACGTTATCCTTGAAAAATGGCTAGATAAATATCATGAAATTTTTAAAATTCCCATGATCAGGTGGCACTGGAGAACCTTTGGATGTCCTGTTGCTGATCATGAGTGTACCAGACCCTGCCTTAATTCACTGGGTTTCATGAAAATGGTGTAGAACAGAGATGCCAGAAATTTGGACCCTGTCGAGTAGGGGGCCTAGAGCAGTGGAGTGTAGGTGTGTGAAAAAACATCTGTGGTGGGGCCACGTGGATCTGCCATTGGCTTTCAAATGACTTGTGACTGACATGGTGAACCCAGCAGACCCTTATATGTAAAGGCATCTTGTTATATGGAGAGGGTTCAGGGCAATGTTCAGAATCAGGTTGCTTTGGTCAAGGTGGAAAGCTATGTGGATAGAAGCGTGGTTGGTGCATTCTCCTGCAGACCCTGACCCACCACACGTGAGAGTCCTCCCTCCAGAACTGTGTCCCAGTTGTACTCCTTGTATTTCGTGAAGCCAACACCAAACTCCCAGTGCAGCAGTAAGAAACACCATGAAAAGTGGAGGATGACCAAATGGCTTCACAGTCCACACAGGTAGATACTTAGACACCAGTGGCCACATTTTCCTAAAAAGAGAAAATTAAGAACTGCTGCCTCATGTTCACTAGAAAATAAGGAAGCATGTCCTCCATGTCACATAGATGCAGACCCAGAATTGGTAGTCTCACTACCAAGGACGCTAAAGCTCCTGACAACAACGTATATTTCAAGGGCCCAACCTCAGAGGCAGTTTATCAAAAAGTAATTAGGCCAGCAGAGCTCCAAGTTTGTGTAGTGTTTACCCTCTCCCTTACTTTTTGAAACTGTTCTACCACCTCCAAGTTTGTGAACTCCTGATCATTTTCCTTTCCACATATGTAATCACAGATTTTCTAACTCTTCTCCACTAATTGTGTCTTAGTTGCTGCGAAGGTAATGTGAAGGCATTGTTCTGGATGAGAGTGGGAAGATTTTTGTGTAGAACATAATTGCATACACATTAGATTCATTTTGCTATTTTCCATTTGAAATACTGAATCCCTGACACTAACCCATACCCTACTAGACTCTGACTACTAATCCTAATATGAGAAAAAGAAACCTAACAGAATACGAATACAGGCCATTCATAGGAAGCATGGTGTATACTTTAATTTGCCTTATGCTTTATCAATGGTATGTGTTATAAATCTAGTCAATTTTTCATTGTAATATTTCTCCATGAGTTTTTAAAGTTAACCCATTTGTAAATTTCTGTCTCCCTTTCTCTGTAGCCTATTCAGCACATGTATTATTTTAGGCATATTTAGAATCCTACCTGGTATCACATGTACATTCTTGTGAGCTCACTGATTTTGGAAGATACAAATTGTGAGAAGAGATCACTCCCCCTAAATACTGATGGAACTGGAATTCAACCTGAGGGTGAATTTCCTAGATGAACAACATAATACATAAATCCATGTTCATTAAAATGAATATATTTGGATATGTGGATGATATATATTTCATGATGAATTTCGATTGTCATATATATTGCTACATTTTAATGTCTTTGAATGTGTGTTTCTATCTATGTATCTATCTATATATCTATTTCTCTCTCTCTCTCTCTCTCTATATATATATATATATATATATATATATATATATATATACTCTCCAGATTTTTCAAAATATGAAATATATGTGTCTTATTATACACTTCCTAAATTCACTCATGTTTCTATATGTGGATTTATAATCAACATTTCACAAGATTTTTCTCAGAAATATTCATCCACCTAAAATACATATTTATTTCCTAGTACTGAAAACTAACTTCGGTGAATGGTGCTTACAAATCCTAATATTTCTACAGTAACTGACCCAGTTTAACATGAATGCAAGTAGAACCCTATGGGACATGATGTATATTTGAAGGTCATTTATATTCAACACTTGTACATTACTATTTCTTCAGTTTATGGACATCAAAGGATATATCATTTCATCCACAAGTTCAAAAATTTGTAGGCATTTGGTTCACTTTCAATCACTTCCTGCCTCAGAACACATGTATTCCTCCATGTTTCTTGACTGGTCTTTTAATGAGACTTCGTTCCGAACACATTATTTTCAATTTCCATAATCATTTTTGAAGCAAAACTCACACACTCTTCGTGATAAACCATAATGCTACATCAAAATTAGATGTATAACTGGTTGGAAGGAATGTACATATATCAATATAAGATTTTCTATATATTTTCAGATATCAATTCAATCCATTATTTAAAGTTGGAACCAGCTATGTTATTTATTTACAGTATTTTCCATTATGGCATCTTATGCATATTCATAGACACAGGGTACACCTTTTGTATCCCCAATACTAAAGTATAAGTCTTTAAATTATTGCTTCAGAAACGTTGGAAGAAATACTCTACCCACCTGATATACATATACATTTCATCTCAGTGATATTCCTGACACAAAATTCAAGGGTCACACTTATGATTGTTCCAAAGCCTAAATTGAATGTGACCATGTATTACTAAAAACATTCATGTCCTGGTTCTCTAATGCTCTCAAATATCATTCCTATTGGTGACTACATATTTGTTTCTTCCTAAGATTATATATTCAACCTCAACCCTGTTAAAAATGTCTTTTCCTGTCACACACTTTGTACTTTGCCTGATTTCCTAATGTCTCTATTGATACCTGCTTTCCTACACCTTTTTTCCAGTTCATCATTGTGAATGACTCTTCAGATTTGCTGACATTTACATTCAATCTCTAATAAAACCCCTTTGCTAAAGAACTTTTTGTCCAACTCCTAGACTCAATAAAATGGGTTGCTCAAAGCCCTGCAAAAGGTAGCCCATAGGTGCTTGTGTTTTCTCATGACTCCAATTCACATAAAGAATCTAAACCCCACAGTCAGTAGGCCTCAAATTGGAGAAGCGGAGCAGTATTAACGGCAGGCCTATTGATCACTCCTGGTTAACAGGAAGGGTGTCCAGGCCACCTTGATTTTGGGCAAATGAGGGGCAAGGGAGCTTGTTCTGGACACTGTTTGGGCTGTGCCCATCATGGAAAGCTCCAGCTAGAGGTTATAATGAGTGTCTATATGGAAGCAGATGAGGGCCATGTGGGAGTGTTTTGGTTTTAATTGTGGTCATTTGTGTTGTGGTTGGAAGAGATGACTGGGTCCACCTGGGGTTGAACTCTGGTGTGATTCCCCTAAGATACTGAGTTTTGGAAATGACCTCAGAGAAGTATTTCCATTAATTGTGTTGGGATATTAGGAGGCCACACATGAGCGTCGCCCACGCATGAAAGTAGGCCTCAAATTGGAGAAGCATAGCTTTTTGTCCAAATCCCTTACTCATTCTTCTTTCTAATCCTACAGTCTATATTCTTAATCCTACTGACTATACCTGTTTGACTGGATGTTCTCTTTGACATTCAATCATCCAAGGTACAAGGTCCTGTACCATTGTATATCGATTTATCTGAGACAACTCTGCAGAACATAATTCAAATCTAAGTATCACAATCAAAGGCCCAGTGTTCTTCTGGGCTTCAAATCTTACCTAGGCTTCTGTTTGCATACTTATATTTCACCTATATATCCACGTTAAGTAAAATGAATATTTTTGGTCCCGTGGATGATATATATTTCATGATGAATTTTCTACTCACCTAATATACATATACATTTCATCTCAGTAATATTCCTGACACAAAATGCAAGGGTCACACTTATGATTGTACCAAAGCCCAAATTGAATGTGACCATGTATTACTAACAACATCCATGACCTGGTTCCCTAATGCTCTCAAATATAATTCTTAATCGTATAATAAGACTACATATTTGTTTCTTCCTAAGATTATATATTCAACCTCAACCCTGTTAAAAATGTATTTTCTTATCACACACCTTGTAATGTACCTGATTTCCTAATGTCTCTATTGATATCTGCTTTCCTACACCTTTTCTCCAGTTAATAATTGCGAATGACTCTTCACATGTGCTGACATTGACATTCACTCTCTAACTGAATCCCCATAGCTAAAAAACTTTTGGTCCAAATGTTTTACTCCCTATTCTTTTGAAACCTATGAACTATCTTCCTAATCCTACCGACTATCCCTGTTTGAGTGGATGTTCTCTTCTACATTCAATGATCCAAGGTACAAGGTCCTAGGCCATTGATTATCTATTTATCTGAAACATCTGTGCAGAACGAAATTCAAAGCTAAGTATACCAATTGAGTGCCCAATGACCTTCTGGGCTTCCAATCGTTCCTAGATTCCTGTTTTCATATTTATGTTTCACCTCGATAGTCTTATAAATATCACAGGTTCCGAATACCATTATTCATCCAGCAGAATGATTCCTAACCCATATATAACATGTTATTAACCCTAACCATACACTGTTCCCTCAATCCAACTTTACATAAGAGCAGGGAAAGAGTTGGTCTTACAATACAGGAATGTAGGGGATCTTCCACCTGCTGAGAACCTATAACGTCCATGCAGAAATGATCTCTGTACAAGATGTTGGCAGCTATGAAGGACCAGAGAGAGTAAGAGTCTGGTCAGGATGAAGGGTTGTGTCTGAATCAGTCTCTGTCTTCTTAATGTAGAGAAGATGGACCAAAGAAGGCCTGTGTGGAGAGCTGTTCCCGAGTGCCTATGGTTGATATAGCATTCTAACTTGTGAAAGTGTCACAGGAAGTAGGGGCAGCCTCAATCTCATGGGACCCTTGGAAGCAAGTGTTAGGACAATGTGGTTGCCAAGGCAGTGACCTCATTCAGTTTCTGATGCAAGTGACCTCACATCACTTCCTTGATGATGGAACTCTCTGAACATGGGATCCAGGAAGCCAGGCACCCAGAGCCAGTCCCAGTTTCAATCCCAGTGGTCTCACTTGTTTGGATTCATCAAGAACAGAGTTAGTCTTTCTTGGTACCTACTGATGTGAGGATGGCCAAATGCCAGGAAAGCTTTGAAGAGCGGCCATTCCTGAGAAACCAGGTAGTGGCTCGCCACTGGCTCCTGTCAACTTCATAGAGTTGCACAAGGAGAACAGATCTGAGACAGGACAGGCCATTTCGGAGGAACATAGTATGGCCCATCAGTCAGAGGACCTCCGGATAGTCACAGACCTTCTTGGGGGAAGGATTTGCCTTTGTGGGTGTGTGTGTGTGGGTTTGTGTTTTTTTGTCTCATGCTCTGAGAATATGTAAGAAAGGTGATTTGTTTGGTTTGGAGTGAACTGATTCTAGTAAGTCGTCTGACAAGGCGAGTGTTTCTGGGTCTGTGTATTCTACTGTGTCCGTGGTTGTAGACATTAGAAAAGAGAATGCTTCAATGGATGTGTCCTGTCTAGTAGAAAGCTTCCCAGCATTCATACTTCCCAATTTATGAATGAACTGTGGCTTTCCTTATCCATGGGCAATCCTGATATCTTCCTAAGTTCCTGTTTTCTTTCTGAATTCTGGCCACTCTCCAGAATAGGCTCATGTTTTTGTGTCCAAGATATGTACCACCTCCAAGCTCTGTGACATGGCCATGTACTGGATAGCTGAAGGGAATTGTGAGCATCTCAGAAAACTGAGATATCAGTGTGATCAGGAAAGTCTCAGTGGAGAAACACTGCTTTGGGCTGTTTTCTTACCTATTGTTCTGTTGCCCTGAATGTCAGGAAGGCCTTTGCATCAGGCCCCAATTTGGGAAGCCTGAAGAAAACAGTTTTCAAATGGAAACTAATGGGAATCACCTGTGGCTCTGTGCTTAATTGCTTTGGAATGGGATGTATCTGAATCAGGCTCTAGGTCCTGTGTGAGGCTGTGGCTTAGATTCTCAGCACACAATGGATGTAAAAAAAGATCCCATGTGTGAATCCAAAACTAAATTAGCCAAAAGAGCAGTCATTGTGGAAGAAGTCTCTCGCCTACCTATGTAAGGTTCCTGACCTCAATCAAGGGTGAATAGGAACCTTTGGTACAAATGAGTTCTTCAAAGCCTTGCAGAGGCTAGCCCATAGGTGCTTGGGTTTTCTGCAAAATCGAAATCACATAAAGAATTTATAACTGACTTTCAGTAGGACTCAAACTGGAGAAGCAGAGCAGTATTTATAGCAGGCGTATTTTATCACTCCTGCTTCCCCGGACGAGTTTCCAGGCCACCCAGACTTTAGGCAAATGAGGGGCAAGGGAGTGTATTTTCGACACTGTCTTGGGCTGCGCCCCTCATGGAAACCTCCAGCCAGAGGTAATAATGAGTGTCTATATGGAAGAAGATGAGGGCCATGTGGGAGTGTTTTGGTTTTAATTGTGGTCATTTGTGTGGCGGTTGGAAGAGATGACTTGGTCCACCTGGGCTTGAACTCTGGGGTCATTTCCCTTAGAGACTGAGTTCTTGAACTGACCTCAGAGAAGTATTGCCAAGAATTGTCTTGGGATTTTAGGAGGCTTCGCAAGAGAGTGGCCCTTGGACACTGAGATATAGACACAGGGTGGCTTTTCACACAGCACTGTGAATCTGAGCCAGGATATCACATGATTTTATTGTGAAAGACTTGGCAGCCATAGATGAGAGTCAAATCACACATGGACGGAAAATTGTAGACATCAATGGGCCTGAATTCATGTGATCTTTTGGCCACTATTTGGGAAGACTTGCCTGTGAGAGTTCTCCAGAGATTTCATTGAAATGAGCTTCCTCACCATTTAATGGTTCCAGAATGAATTGAAACACACAGTGCCTCCAACTTCATCCTTGAAAAATGGCTAGATAAATACCATGAAATTTTTTAAATTACCATCACCAGGTGGCACTGGAGAAACTTTGGATGTCCTGTTTCTGATCATGAGTATATAATACAGTGCCTTGATTGACTGGTTTTCATGAAAATGGTTCAGAACAAAGATGTCAGAAAGTTGAAGACTGCTGAGGAGTGGGCCCAGAGCTGTGGTGGGAAGGTGTGTGATAAAACATCTGTGGTGGGGCCATATGGATCTCCCATTGGCGTCCAAATTGCTTGTGACTGACGTGGTGCAGCCAGCAGACCCTTATATGTAAAGGCATCTTGTTATATGGAGAGGTTTCAGGGCAATGTTTAGAATCAAGGTGCTATGGTCAAGGGGGCAAGCTATGTGGGATAGAAGCCTCGTTGGTGCATTCTCCTGCAGACCCTGACCTACCACACATGGCAGAACTCCCTCAAGCACCGGGTAACAGTTGAATTCTATGTATTTCATGAAGCAATACCAAAATCCCAGTGCAGCAGCAAGAAACACCACGAAAAGTGGAGGATGACCAAATGGCTTCACAGTCCACATGTGGATACACTTAGCCCCCCGTTTCCACAGTTTACCTACAAAGAGAGAATTCAGCACTGCTGCCTCATATTCAGTGGAAAATAAGAAACCATGTCATCCAGGTCAGATAGATTCAGACCCAGCTTTGATGGTCTCATTACAACGGAAGCTAAAGCTCCAGACAATAATATATATTTCAAGTGCCCAACCTACGAGGCAGTTTCTCAAGAAGTCTTTAGGCCAGCAGAGCTCCATGTTTGTGGAGTGTTTACTCTGTCCCTTACTTTTGGAATCTCCTCTACCACCTCCAAGTTTGTGAACTCCTGAGCATATTCCATCCCAGTTATTTATTCACAGATTTTCTAACTCTACTCCTCTAATTGTGTCTTTCTCTGGGTGATGGTAATGTCAAGGCATTGTTCTGGATGAGAGTGGAAAGATTTTTGTGTACCACATATTTACATACACATTGTATTCATTTTCCAATTTTCCATTCGAAATACTGAATACCTGACACTAACACCTACCTTGGTAGACTCTGACAACTAATCCTAACAAGATGGAGAAAAATAACCCAAAAAGAAAAAAATACAAGCAGTTCAGAACTGGAGGCATGGTGTATAGTTGGAATTGTCTTTTGCATTATATAGGATAGGAGATATAAATGTAGTCAATTATTTGTTGAAATAGTTCTCCATGTGTTTTAAAGTTAACAAATATGTGAATTCCTGTCTCCCTTTCTCTGTAGCCTATTCAGCACATGTGTTTTTACATGCAATTATAGAATCTTACCTTATACCACACGTACATTCTTGTGACGTGGCTGACTTGGCAGATACAAATTTTAAGAGATCACTCTTCCTAAATGCTATTGGAACTGAAAATTCAACCTATGAGTGAGCTTCTTTGTTGAATAACATTATACATAAATCCAGTTTCAAGAAAATAAGTATTTTTGGATCTCTGGATGATATACATTTCATGGTGAATTTCAATTGGTATATATTATGTTATTTTTAATGTCTGTGTATGTTTGTTTGTGTGTGTGTGTGTGTGTGTGTGTGTATATATATATATATATATATATATATATATATATATATATACTCTCCAGATATTTTAAAATATGAAATATGTGTCTTATTATACACTCCCTTAACTCATTCATATTCAAGTATGTGGATTTATAATCAAATTTTCTCAAGACTTTTCTCAAAATATTCATTCTCCTTAAATACATATTTGTTTCCTAGTACTGAAAATTAACTTTAGTGAATGGTGCATAAAAATCCTAATATTTCTACAGTAACTGACCCAGTTTAACATCAATGCAAGTAGATTCCTATGGGACATGATGTGTATTTTGATGTTCATTTTTATTCAAGACTGCTACATTACTGTTTCTTCAGTTTATGCACATCATAGGATATATTTTCATCCACAAGTTCGCAAATTTATAGGCATTAGTTTCACTTTCAATCACTTTCTTCGTCAGAACACATGTATTCCTCCATGTTTCTTGACTGGTCTTTTGATGAGACTTCTTTTTAAACACATTATTTTCAATTTCCATGATCACTTTTGAAGCAAAACTCACATATTTTTCATGATAAACTATAATCCAAATATTACCTTTAGATGTATTGCTGGTTGGAATGAATGATGTTATATCAATATAAGATTTCTTATAAGATTTCAGATATCATTTCAATCTGTTATTTAAAGTGGGACCAGTTATATTATTTATTCAAAATGTGGTCTATTCATGCATTATTTCTATATTCATACACACAGGGTACACCTCTTTGTACATCCAATACTAATTTATAGGACTTCAAAACATTGCTCCCAGAATTGCTGGAAGAAATATTCATGTCACCTGATCTACATATACATTCTATGACTGTAATATTCTGGACAAAAAATGCAAAGGTCACACTTGTGATTTTACCAAAGCCTAAAGGGAAAGTGAACATGGATTACTAAAAGCATCCAAGGCCAGGTTGTCTAATGCTCTCAAATGTCAATCCTACTGGTGACTGCATATTTGTTTCTTCTTAAGATTATATATTCAAACTCAACCCTGTTCAAAATGTCTAATCCTATCACTCACTTTATACTTTGCCTGATTTTGTAATATCTCTATTATTAACTGCTTTCCCACATATTTTTCAAAGTTCATCATTGTGACTGAATCTTCATATGTGCTGACATTTACATTCACTCTCTAACTGAAACCCTATTTTTAAAGAAGTTTCGGTCCAAATTCTAAACTCACTCTACTTCCTAACCTACCGACTATCTTTGTAATCCTACCAACTATCCCTTTTTGACTGGATGTTCTCTTCCTCATTCAATCATCCAATTTACAAGGTCCTATGCCATTGTATATGGATTAATCTGAGACATCTGTGCAGAACGTAATTCAACACTATGTATCCCAATCAAGGGCCCAATGCACTTCTGGGCTTCAAATTCTAGATTTCTGTTTTCATACATATATTTCACCTATATAATCTTATAAATATCGCAGGTTCCCAATACCATTATTCATCTAGCAGAATGAGTCATAACACAAATCGAACATGTTATTAACCCTAACCATACACTCTTCCCTCAATCTAACTTTACAGAAGAGCAGGGACAGAGTTGGTCTTACAATACAGGAATGTAGGGGATCTTCCATTTGCTGAGAATCTTAAAGGTCCATGCAGCAATGAAGGACCTGAAAGATTAAAAGTAATCTTCCATGGCAAACAACCTGGTCAGGATGAAGGGTTGTGTCAGAATCAGCCTCTCTCTTCTTAATGTAGAGAAGATGGACCAAACCAGGCCTTTGTGGAGAGCTGTTCCCGGGTGCCTATGGGTGATATACAATTCTAACTTGTGAAAGTGTCACGGGAAATACGGGCAGCATCCATCTCATGGGACCCTTGGAAGCAACTGTGAGGACAAAGTGGTTTCCAAGGCAGTGACCTCATTCAGTTCCTGAAGGAAGTGACCTCAACTAACTTCCTTGGTGATGGAACTCTCTGAACTTGGGATACAGGAAGCCAGGCACCCAGAGCCAGTCCAAGTCCAACTCCCAGTGGTCAAACTTGTTTGGAATTTCCAAGGACAGAGACAGTCTTTCTTGGTACCTACTGATGTGAGGATGGCCAAATGCCAAGAAGGTCTGAAGAGGGGCTTTTTCTGAGAAAGAAGGTAGTGGCTCACCACTGGCTCCTGACAGCTTCATAGAGTTGGACACAGAGACCAGATCTGAGACAGGACAGCCCATTATGGGGGAATATATTAAGGCCCAACAGTCAAAGGACACTCCGTATTTTCACAGACCTACTTGGGGGTCTGTGTGGGTTTTTGGTTTGTCTCATATTCTGAGTATAGGTAGGAAAGTTGTTTGGTTTGGTTTGGTGTGAATTGTTTCTAGTAAGTCTTTTGACAAGGCGAGTGTTTCTATGTCTGTGTATCCCACTGTGTCCGTGGTTGTAGACATTAGACAAGAGAGCGCATCAATACATATGTCCTGTCTAGTAGAAATCTTTCCAGGATTTATCCTGCCATATTTATGAATGATCTGCGGCTTGCCTTATGGATGGGCCACTCCTAATATCTACATAAGTTGCTGTTTTCTTTCTGAATTCTTGACAATCTCCAGAATAGGCTCATGCTTTTGTGTCCAAGATATGTACCACCTCCAAGCTCTGTGACACGGCTATGTACTGGATAGCTGAAGGGAATGGTGAGCATCTCAAAAAACTCAGATATCAGTGTGACCAGGAAAGTCTCAGTAGAGAAACTCTGCTTTGGGCCTTTTGCTTACCTATTGTACTGTTGCCCTGAATGTCAGGAAGGTCTTTGCTTCAGGCACCCCTTTGAAAAGACTGAAGAGTTTTCAAATGGAAATGTATGGGCATCAGCTGTGGCTCTTTGCTTAATTGCTTTAGAAAGGGATGTGTCTGAATCAGCTTCTTGGCCCTGTGTGAGGTTGTGGCTTAGATTCTCAGCACCTGATGGATCTAAAAAAATCCCATGTGTGCATCTTAAACCAAAATAGCCAAAAGAGCAGTCATTGTGGATTAAGTCTCTTGCCTTGCTCTGTAAGGTTCCTGACCTCCATCTTTGAGGATAGGGATCTTTTGGGTCAAATGAGTTCTTCAAATCAATGCAGAGGTTAGGCCATAGGTTCTTGGGTTTTCTCATGACTCCAATTAACAAAAAGAATCTAAACCCCTCAGTCATTAGGCCACAAAATGGAGAATCAGAGCCATATTAACGCCAGGCCTCTTTGATCACACCTGGTTCACATGTAGAATGTACCTGCCACACTGACTTTAGGCAAATGGGGGCAGAGGACCTTATTTTGGATACTTTCTTTGTCTGTGGCCCTCATGGAAACCTACAGTCTGAGGTTATGATGAGTGTCTATATGGAAGAAGATGAGGGCCATGTGGAAGTGTTTTGGTTTTTATTGTGGTCATTTTTGTGGCCGTTGGAAGAGATGACTGGGTCCACCTGGGTTCGAACACTGCTGTGATTCCCCTTAGAGACTGAGTTCTGGAACTAACCTCAAAGAAGTATTGCCATGTATTGTGTTGGGATTTTAGGAGGCCAGGCATGAGAGTCGCCCTTGGAAACTGAGATCTAGTCCCAGGGTAGCTTTTCACAGAGCACTGGGAATCTCAGGAAGGATAGCAAACGATTTTATTCTTAAAGAATTGGCAGCCATAGTTGCAAGTCAAAACACACATGGACCACACATTGTAGACCTCAAATGCCTGGCTTAATGTGACCTTTTAGCCTGTCTTTGGGAAGCCTTGCCTGTTAGAATTCTCCTGAGCTTTCATTGAAATGAGCTTCCTCTCCATTTAATGGTTCCTGAATGAATTGAATTCCACAGTGCCTCAAACTTCATCCTTGAAAAATGGATAGATAAATACCATTGAATTTTTGAAATTCCCATGACCAGGTGTCACTGGAGAACCTTTGGATGTCCTATAGATAATCATGAGTGAACCAGACAGTGCCTTGATTGACTGGGTTTCATGAAAATGGTGTAGAACAGAGATGCCAGTAATTTGGAGCCTGCTGAGTAGTCAGCCTAGAACAGTGGTGTGCAGGTGTTTGTTAAAACATCTGTGGTATGGTGATGTGGATCTGCCATTGGCTTCCAAATGGTTTGTGACTGACATGGTGCAGCCCCCATACCCTTGGATATAAAGGCATCTTGTTATATGGAGAGGTTTCAGGGCAATATTTAGAATCAGACTGCTATAGTCAAGGGGGCAATCTATGTGGGATAGAAGCCTGGTTGGTGCACTCTCCTGCAGATCCTTAACCACCACACGTGACAGAACTCCCTCCAGCACTCTGTTCCAGTTGACCTCCTCGTATTTCGTGAAGCAAATACCAAACTCCCAGTGCAGCTGCAAGAAACATCACAAAAATTAGAGAAAGACCAAATGGCTTCACAGTCCACACTGGGAGACAATTAGCCCCCAAATGGCAACAGTTTACCTACAAAGAGAGAATTCAGCCCTGCTGCCTCATGTTCATTGGAAAAAAAGAAACCATGTGCTCTAGGTCACATAGATGCAAACACAGCTTTGATGGTCTCACTACAAAGGAAGCAAAAGCTCCTAACAACAACATATTTTTCAAGTGCCCAACCTCAGAGGCAGTTTCTCAAGAAGTGTTTAGGCCAACAAAGCTCCATGTTTGTGGAGTTTTCACCATGTACCTTACTTTTGGAAACACCTCTACCATCTCCAAGGTTGTTAACTCCTGAGCATTTTCCATTCCAGGTGTGTATTCAGAGATTTTCTAACTCTTCTCCTGTTATTGTGTCTTACTTGGCGTGAAGGTAATGTCAAGGCATTGTTCTGAATGAGAGTGGGAAGACTTTTGGGTAGCACATATTTGCATACACATTGGATTCATTTTCCAATTTTCCATTCGAAATACTGAATCCCTGACTGTCAGAGGTAGAAGGAATTCTCCTTCAAAGAATAGCCAGACACTTACAAGAAACAGCCACCAGGAGACATCCTGTCTGGGAGACATCCTGTAGCCATCTGTCTCCCTGAGACATCCTGCGGCCATCTGTCTTCCTGAAACTTTCTGAGGTTATCTCACCTTGTGAAGACATCTAGAAATAAGAGAGATTTCCCACATCCAGCATATAAATACCCCTGTGTTAACAATAAAAATTTGCAGCTTGATCAGAACTCCTGTCTTGCTGTCATCTCTCGTGTCTCTTGTCCCTTCATTCCTCCCTATCTAGGTTCGCTGCCCACGTTGATGTGTCCTGCCGGCCGGGACATCTGGCGCCCAACGACTGGGTCTCGAGCCTTTGACTGAGGGGGACCCCGACCTCCTGGAAGACTTTGTCAAGCGGAGCTCGCGATCACAGCAGAAGACACCACCGAGAAACAGATCCAGGAGGAGGTTGGGGATGACGCACGGTGAGTGACCCACCATGGGACAAGCAGTTTCGTCACATGATTTGTTTTTGTCAGCCCTCAAGGAGTCCTTCAAGACCTGGGGGCGCGTGTTAAGAAAAAAGACTTAAATTTTTTCTTTTCACACAAAGGAGAACTGTGTCCATGGTTTCCCCTTGAAAGGATCATTGATGATAAAAGATGGCTTAGAGTAGGAGACTGTATAAAAGATTATTATGAATCCTTTGCCCAGAAAATGTGCCTGTTCCCACCTTTTCTTACTGGAACTTAATTAATGAAATTCTTAAAAGTTCACCCTTTGACAATGGTACCTTAAAACTTGTCAGGATTGAAGAAGAGACTATGCAACTACCTCTCATTCCCCCTCGGCATGCCCCTCAGTTAGTATAGACATAGACCCTTCTCAGGCTCCCCAGGACCGTGGGACACTTCCTGATCCCCCTAAAAATACCACCCTAATGAATAAGGCTCCAATAATTACCAACTGCCTTTATCCAGTTTTAAATCTCGGAGACACATTGACCCCTGTGGAGGAGGCTACCTGGGAGAAGGAAGCAGCTCGCTACAATTCAGAAGACCCTCCACCTCTCAGGACCCTGCCACAGCCTATAGGACTTACACATCCACCTCCCTCCTATATCCCTACTGCCTTTTGTGCTCTGACCCTTCAGGGTAAAAATGCCCCCCCCAGATATTTTTTCCCACTTCCCTTGCCTAACCAGGCTCCCTTGAAAGCATCCTTACAAAATAGAAGGGAACAGATCCAACCTTTAAAAGAATTAAGATCGCTTCAATCTGAGCTATGTTCATTAGCCTTAGGTACGGAGTCAGTGCAACTGTCCCACAGCGGTCTAATACAAAGGTGAAGCCACTCCATCGGCCTGTGCTCGCATTCCCAGTCACCACCAGTCAGATAGATAAGCCTGCCCAGGCTGAGGTCAAAGACTTAGATGAGTATCAAGAGGAGGAAGCGAGGAAGTGAATCAAGGAGATCAAGACTCAGAGGATGAGAAGTTCACCCCTAGGCAGGAAGGAACCCAGAGTCTACAAAAAATTAAGCCTGCATTTTCTTGAAAAACTTAAAAAGGCTTGTGCTCACTATGGCCCCACTGCGTGCTACATGTTGCCTTTATTAGAAATCCACAGCACACAATGGCTTACTCCCAATTATTGGAAATTTTTAGACCAAGCTACCCTCAGTGCCAGAGACTTCCTGTTATGGAATGCAGATTTCAAAGAGCACTGTCGGGAAACTGCTCAAAAAATATTAACTAAGGCCTCCTCTAAATCCTGGACTTATGTTAAGCTAGTGGACAATGAGCCTTTTGACACTAAAACTAAACAGGCACATTTCCCTGCTGGACTTTTGACGCAGATTCAGATGGCTTCCTTATATGCTTGGAGACACCTTCCTCAAAAGGCCTTGGCTACCACTTCCCTGGCAAAAATTTGACAAGGGCCCGGAGAGCCTTATAGCTACTTTGTTCCCTGGCTTAACCTAGCTGCAGAATGCTTGCTTGGACCAAGCCAAAGCAAAAGCACCTTTGTAAAACATCTTGCCTTTGAAAACTTCAACCCGGCATGTCAGGATGTTTTTTGACCACATAAGGATAAAGGGAAACTTTCTGACTTTATTAGACTCTGTGCAGGGGTGGGTGCAGCCCATGCCATGGATCTTGTCCTAGGTGCCGCTTTTACCAAGAACTTTCACAATCCTGGCTCAAATACTTGCTTTACTTGTAAACAACCTGGCCATTTTGCACGCAAGTGTCTGACAGGCAAACAAAGCCTAGGAATAGTGTCTCCTCAAACTGGGGCTAAACCGCCCCAAGCTACCCTTTTCCCTAGATGTGGTAAAGGTCATCACTGGGGCAGTGAGTGTAGATCTAAGACAAATGCGCTCAGACAGCCTATTTCTTTCCTCTTCTTGGGAAACTCCCTGCGGGGCCAGCCCCTGGCCATGACATCTCCCAGGACAAACCCAGGGGCAATAAAATTTGTTCCCTCCCAAACTCCCAACCTACCTCAAAATCCTTCTCCAAAATTGCCTCCCTCAAACTAGCCACCCCTGGCAGTGCAGGATTGGACTTCTGTGCCACCACCGATACTATATTAGACTCAATGCAAGGGCCCCAGATAATACCCACTGGAATAATGGGTCCCCCTCCATCTCATATGTGTGCCTTTATTCTTGGAAGAGCCTCTACTAACTTACAAGGTGTTCATTTCTTCCCTAGCATTAATGATTATGATTTCACTGGAGAAATAAAAATACTGGCCACAGCTATTAATGGAGTTGTGGCCATCGCAGCAGGAACAAGACTTGCAAATTAATACTCCTTCCCTTTTATCCAGCAGGCACTTCCACCGCCCAAACCTACCGAGGGGGACTGAATCCTTGGGCTCCTCTGATGTATATTGGGTTCAACCCATTTCTCACAATAGACCCACCATATCCTTACTTATTGAAGGAAAAGAATTCCAAGGAATTCTAGGTACTGGAGCTGTTGCCACAATTATTTCTCCAAAATACTGGCCATCAGCTTGGCCCCTCACCCCATCCTTGACTGACCTTAAAGGGATAGGACAGTCAAAAAATCCTCTGGTCAGCTCTAGGGCTCTTCGCTGGACTGATAAAGATGGTAATAAAGGAATGGTGACTACTTTCGTTGTTCCTGACCTCCCTGTTAACCTATGGGGCCGAGATATTTTGAGTCAAATGGAAGTTATTCTGGCCAGTCCCAATTCCATAGTGACTCATCAAATGCTTCATATCAATTCTGTCCATGGTACAGGCCTTGGGAGACTGAGACAAGGACTGGTTGAGCCTATACAACCCATACAAAAAACAAATACATAGGGACTTGGGTATTCGGATTTTTAGTGTCGGTCCCTGGCTCTCCTGTACCCCATGGAGATAAACTTATTTGGGAGAATCAGACTCTTGTGTGGGTGGATCAGTGGCCCCTTACACAAGAAAATTTGGAGGCTGCCTCCATGTTAGTGCAGGAAGAGCTGGCAGCCGGCCATGTAGAGCCCTCAACCTCACCATCGAATACTCCTATTTTTGTTATCAAGTAAAAATTAGGCAAGTGGTGCCTTTTACAATATTTGTGTGCCATTAATAAAGTTATGCACCCGATGGGAGCACTACAGCCAGGCATTCACACACCAGTGGCTATTTCCAAAAACTATTGTAAAATTTTTATTGACTTAAAAGATTGTTTTTTTACCATTCCTTTACATCCTGAGGATAGACCCTATTTTGCCTTTAGTCTCCCTTGCATTAATTTTCAGGGCCCTATGCAGAGATTTCAGCGGAAGGTTCTTCCCCAAGGTATGGCCAACAGCCCTAGTCTTTGCCAAAAATACGTTGCTCAAGCAGTACACCTTGTGAGAGAGTGATGGCCACAAATTTATATTTTACATTATATGGATGATTTGTTAATTGCTGCACCTAATACACATGACCATTATAATTGTTACTTGGACCTTTACAAAATCCTCACTAGCTTGGGACTACAGATAGCTCCTGATAAGGTTCAAACACAGAACCGTTATAGCTATTTGGGCCTTAAACTTCAAGATAATCAGATCTAAATTCCTAAGATACAACTACGGTTGGACCATCTTCGCATCCTTAATGATTTTCAAAAATTACTGGGCGATATTCAATGGCTATGAATATATTTAAAATTATCCACTTGTGTACATTTGCCCCTTAATGATATTTTGAGAGGTGATTCCCACCCCTCCTCCCCTCAAAAGCTTACTCCTGAGGCATGGCAGGCATTAAATCAAGTCATAGAAGCCATTGCCCAAAAGTTTGTTACACAAAATTCTTATAACCTTCCTCTGGTTCTGGTTATTTTACACACTCCTCATACACCCACAGGAATATTTCGGCAGTGTTATACACATTTTAAAAATAAAGGCTACTCCTTGCTTTGTGTCCATTTACCCACCACATCCTCCAAGGTTATTACTGTTTATCTTGCTCAGGTAGCTTCTATTATTTTTAAAGGTCGTTTGCTAACTCGACAACATTTTGTCAAAGACCCTGATAATATTTTAATTCCATTTACTAAGGACCAAAACCAATATTTACTACAGACAGAGGATGAATGGGGTATTGTCCTATCAGGCTTTTTGGGAACAATTGATAATCACCTCCCCAAAGACCCACTTTTACATTTTGTCCAGTTACATCCATTTATTTTTCCTAAAATTACTCAAAAGGCTCCCATTCCTCAATTCCTTACTGTCTTTACAGACGGTTCCAGTAATGGCCGAGCAGTCTTTGTTGTCAATAACCAGCCTACCACCTTTGATGCTGTCTATCATTCAGCACAGTTTGTGGAATTGTTTGCCATAACACAAGTTTTTAAAACATTTTTTTTGATAATCCTGTTAATATTTATACGTACAGTGCCTGCATTGCTCATTCTGTGCCCCTGCTGGAGATTTCACCCACCATTAAGCCTTCTTCCAATGTGGGCTTTCTGTTTCACCAGCTTCAGCAGCTAATTCAGGCCAGACAACACCCATTTTTCTTAGGACACATCAGGGAACACTGTGATCTTCCGAGCCCTCTAATACAAGGTAATGCCCAAGCTGATGCAGCAACTCGTTTCTCTTTCCAATTTTTGATGGCTCCATTCAAAAGGCCACGGAGTTACACAATCTTCACCATATAAATTCACAGAGCCTTCGATAACTATGTAAAATCACCAGGCAACAGGCACGAGAAATAGTAAAAGCATGCCCTGGTTGCCCTGTCTTCCTCCCCATTCAACACTTGGGAGTTAACCCCAGAGGATTACTGTCCAATCAGTTTTGGCAAATGGATGTTACTCATTTTTCTGAATTTGGAAAAACCAAATATATACACGTTTCTATAGATACCTTCAGCGGCTTTATTTCTGCATCACCACATTCTGGAGAGGCTATCAAAGAATTCCTTTCTTATCTTGTTTCAGCCTTTTCCGTAATGGGTAAAAAAATACATATTAAAAAAAATAATTGTCCTGCATATACCAGTGCCGAGTTTAAACAGTTTTGTGGTACCTTGCACCTTACCTTAAAGACTTGGCTAACCCGCTTGAAGTCTTCTGCACTTGTATTTACCACTCCCAGGCATCGCCTTAATTGCATTATTTGCCCTTATTTTTCTTTATCAAGACAATGAAGGCCATTCAGCCGCAGACTGACACTGGCATCTCTCGTCCAATTCTGTTCGCCCACCTGTTATGTGGCGCAATCCCCTTACAAATAAATGGAAAGGCCCAGATTGTGTCCTCCTCTGGGGACGAGGCTCAGCTTGTGTTTTGGACCAAGAGCAAGCAGGCCCTAGATGGTTACCAGAACGCCTGGTTAAACAGGATAATGACTTACATCAACATAGGGACGGAGGTCCTCCCCTTGAGGACAAATTTTCCTCTTTTTAGGATGCAGCCAACAATCTGTGTGAGCATCCTGCTTAAGGCACTTCTGCTGAACAGGTTTGTACATGGAGGCCTTGGTCCTCCACCTTCCAACATCATGGAGTACCTTTTTGGCCCTCCCTGTGAATGCAAGGGAGGATCTTGGACTCAGGCTCCCACTAGTTGGACCCAGACTGCTGACTGCGTGACTAAGGTGGCTTGCCTCCGTGCTGAGTTTGACCATAAGCTCGGAGGAGTTCATCAGCCTAAATGGGTATGTGTTATCAAGCCAAAGATTATTCCCCCTAGTACAAGTAAAGCTCTCCAAAATTGTTCTGAAACTTGAACGCATACCCAAGAGATGCATCTCTCTTCTTATGCGTCGGCCTCAATTTGTGTTAACAAGCAGGGAGAACAATTATTTGAAGCCTCCATAACTAAAACTCATGCACCAGGGGCGACCACTATTCATTATTCCCTCATTCTTTTTGCCCGGGGAGGAGATGGCAAATACACCAAGCTACAGTCACCTGGGTGCCAAGGCCCTGTCGCTAAACCCTCCTGCTGCCCCATTAAGGCACCTACAGGGGTCTCTGATTGTGGAGGATTCAATGATGCTGTCAAGCATCCTCAGATAATCAAACTTTTGAAACCCCAAATCCCTGAGCTCACATATCATCCCTTAATATAGCCTAAATCCCAGCTCCCAGGTTTAGATACCAATACATTAGATACTTTGGAAACTACCTTCTCCTTCCTTAATAATTCCAAGCCCACCCTTGCTGGTGATTGCTGGCTCTCCATGACAACAGGGGCAATCATGCCTATTGCAGTTCTATTAATTCTATCATAGACGATGATAATACATGCCAACCCAGATTTCCTTTTAAAGTACAGCCTATAGGCACTTTTACAATATGTCTTTTAGGCGTGATGCAGAATAATACGTATGATACTGATGTTGGAGTTACTTCCTTTGGAAATTGCTCAACAGTACAAAACTATTCCTCACCCACCCCATCTTTGTCCCCCCAATGGCACAGTTTTTATGTGTGGAGGAAACTCGGCCTTCCCCAGGCTTCTAGCAAATTGGACTGTTGGCTGTGTTCTTGCCTTATTACTCCCTCATAAAACTATTGTCGTAGGAGACGAAACTCTATGCATTCCTAGTCTAGACACCTTAGTGAAAAGACACAGGCGGGCAATACAGGCCTTACAACTCCTTGCCAGCCTTCGAATAACAGCTGCTGTGGGCACAGGTACAGCTGGCTTAGTCAGGCAATACACTCTTACCTCGCCTGTCTCAACAACTTATAAATGATGTATAAACTCTATCAGGAACCATTAAAGATTTGCAGAACCTATTAGACTCCCTGGCGGAAGTGTTTCTTCAAAATAGACGAGGCTTAGATTTGCTGACAGCTAACCAGGGAGGTATTTGCTTGGCCTTAGGGGAACGATACTGCTTTTATGCCAATAAATCAGGCATAGAACGCTCTAAAATTAAGCAGCTTCAAGAAGATCTAGAAAAGAGACGAAGGGAACTTTTTGAAAATCCCCTCTGGACTGGGTTTAATGGATTTCTACCCTACCTTGTACCCCTATTAGGCCCTTTGTTGGGTTTACTTTTAATGGTGTCCATAGGCCCCTTCATTATAAACAGGCTGGTACACTTTATTAAAGAACAGATTAATATTTTGGCCTCTAAGCCCATACAGGTCCACTATCATCATCTGGAGATGGAAGACCATGCTGCCAACATTTAAAAGGATGTTCTACACTTCTCACAGGCTTATTTCTTAAGTTTACATCCCCACAGATCTCTTTTTCTTACATAAAACTATAAGTAACAGCTCTGACCAACCATCTTCTGCCATTGCCATAAGGATTCGTCCTCCATGGGCCCCTCCGTTTGGGGGAGGATGCACCCATGGAGTGAGGATGTTAGGCCCTAATAACAGAGGGTGCAGGATGGACTGCAGGAGGATGGATCCACGGATCCCAAAACATAAGACCTCTTAGTGACACGGTCTGGTGCATGGCGGTCGGCATGCTTCCCCCTCAAAGCCGTCTCCTCCAAAAACATGCCAAGGCCACCAAGAAATCTTCTAGTAAACATGCTCTCTCAGATCAGGAGATATTCTAAGGCCTCCTTGAGAAACAGAGCCTCTATCACCCCCTAAAACATTGGCCAGTAAGGTATGGTCATATATTTTATATAAAAAAAGGGAGAGGTCAGGGGCTAGAAGGAAGTTCTCCTTCAAACAATAGCCTTACACTGACAAGAAGCAGCCCCCTGGGAGATATCCTGCCTGGGAGACATCCTGCAGCCATCTATCTCCCTGAGACATCCTGCGGCCATCTGTCTTCCTGAAACATCCTGAGGTTATCTCACTTTCTGAAGACATCCAGCAACTGCCGATAAGAGAGCTTTTCCATCTGCAGCATATGAATTCGAATGTGAGAACAATAAAAGTTTGCAGCATGATCAGAACTCCTATCTTGCTGTCATCTGTCGTGTCTCTTGACCCTCGATTCCTCCCCAACTAGGTTCGTTACCCACGTTGATGTGTCCGGCCGACCGGGACAACTGACACTAACCCATACCCTACTAGACTCTGACTACTAATCCTAATATGATGGAGAAAAATAACCCAAACAGAATAGAAATACAAGCAGTTCGGAGGAGGCATGGTGTATAGTTGGACTTGCCTTTTGCATGATATAGGGTAGTTGTAATAAATCTAGTTAATTTTTAATTGAAATAGTTCTCCATGTGTTTTTAAAGTTAACAAACATGTGAATTCCTGTCTCCATTTCTCTGTAGCCTATTCAGCACATGTATTTTTATCTGCACATATCGAATCCTACTTGGAATCACACGTACATTCTTGTGAGGAGGCTGACTTGGCAGATACAAATTATGAGAAGAGATCACTCTTCATAAACGCTGTTGAAACTGAAAATTCAACCTTGGGTGAGCTTCCTAGTAGATCAACATTATACATAAATCCATGTTCAGTAAAATAAATATTTTTGCATCTATGGATGATATATATTTCATGTTGAATTTCGTTTGGCATATATATTGCTACATTTTTTTGTCTGTGTGTGTGTTTTGTATATATATATATATATATATATATATATACACACACACACTCTCCAGATTTTTCAAAATATGAAATATATGTGTCTTATATACACTCCCTAAATTCATTCATGTTTATGTATGTGAATTTATAATCAACTTTTCACAAGATTATTCTCAGAAATATACATCCACCTGAAATACTTATTTGTTTCCTAGTATTGAAAAGTAACTTAAGTGAATGGTGCATACAATCCTAATATTTCTACAGTGACTGACACAGTTTAACATCAATGCAAGTAGATTTCTATTGGACATGATGTGTATTTTGAAGTTCATTTTATTCAACACTGGTATATTAAATTTTCTTCAGTTTATTCACATCATAGGATATATATTTCATCCACAAGTTCACAAATTTATGGCCATTTGATTCACTTTCAATCATTTCCGGCTTCAGAACACATGTATTCCTCCTGGGTTCCTGAATGGTCTTTTCATGACAGGTCTTTTCAAACACATTCATTTCGATTTCCATAATCATTTTGAAGCAAAACTCACACATTCTTCATGATATATAATAACTCTAATATTACCATTACATGTGTAACTGGATGGAATGAATGATTGTATATCAATATAAGATTCCCTGTATATTTTCTGATATCAATTCAATCCATTATTTAAAGTTTGAACCACTTATATTATTTATTCACAGTATGGCCTATTCATGCATTATCTCTCTATTTATAGACACAGGGTACATCTATTTGCATCCCCAATACTAATTTATTCATCTTCAATATGTAGCTCCCAGAAATGTTGGAAGAAATACTCATGTCACCTGTTCTACATATACATTTTATCACAGTAATATTCTGGACACAAAAAGAAAATGTCACACTTATGATTGTACCAAAGCCTAAATTGAAGTGAGCATGCATTACTAAAAAATCCATGTCCAGGTTGCCTAATGCTCTCAAATGTCAATCTTATTGGTGACTACATATTTGTTTCTTCCTAAGATTATATATTCAAACTCAACCATGTTGAAAATGTCTAATCCTATCACTCACTTTATACTTTGCCTGATTTCCTACTGTCTCTATTGATATCTTCTTCCCTACATAGTATCACTGATCATTATTGTGACTGACTCTTCACATGTGCTGACATTTACTTTCACTCTCTACCCGAAAGCCTATTGCTAAAGAACTTTTGTTCCCACTCCTATACTCACTCTTCTTACTAAACCTACGGACTTATGTCCTAATCCTACTGACTATCCATTTTTGACTGGATGTTCTCTTCGACATTCAATTATCCAAGGTACAAGGTCCTATGCCATTGATATTGATTCATCTGAGACAACTGTGCAGAATATAATTCAAAGCGAAGTATCCCACTCAAGGGCCTAATGCCTTTCTGGGCTTCAAATCTTACCTAGATTTCTGTTTTCAAACTTATATTTCACCTGTATATTCTTGTAAATATCGCAGGTGTCCAATACCATTAATCAACTCGTAGAATGAATCCTAACCCAAATAGAACCTGTTATTAACCCTAAAAATACACTGTTCCCTCAATCTCACTTTACAGAAGAGCAGGTACAGAGTTCGTCTTACAATACAGGAATGTAGGGGTTCTTCCACCTGCTGAGAACCTCAAAGGTCCATGCAGAAATGATCCCTGGATAAGATGTAGGCAGCTATTGAGGAACTAAGAAAACAAAAGTCATCTTCCATGGCAAAAACCCTGGTCAGATTGAAGGGATGTGTCTGAATCAGCCTTTCTCTTCTTAATGTAAAGATGGACCAAACCAGGCCTGTGTGAAGAGCTGTTCCTGGGTGCCTATGGTTGATATACCATTCTAACTTGTGACAGTGTCACAGGAAGTAGGGGCAGGCTCCATCTCATGGGACTCTTGGAAGCAACTGTTAGGACAAAGTGATTGTCACGGCAGTGACCTCATTCAGTTGCTGAAGGAATTGACCTACCTAACTTCCTTGTTGATGGAACTCTCTGAACATGGTATCCAGGAACCCAGAGACCCAGAGGCAGTCCCAGTCCCAGTCCCAGTGAACTCAATTGTTTGGATTTACCAAGGACAGGGTCAGCTTTTCTTGGTACCTACTGATGTGAGGATGGCAAAATGACAGGAGAGCTATGAAGAGGGTCCTTTCCTGGGAAAGCAGGTAGTTGCTCACCACTGGCTCATGGCAACTTCACAGAGTTGGAAAAGGAGACAAGATCTGAGACTGTAGAGGCAATTTCGGGGGAACATAGTATGGCTCACCAGTTAGAAGACACTCCATCGAGTCACAGACCTACTTGGGGGAAGGAGGTACCTTTTTGAGTGTGGGTGTGAGTATGTGGTTTTCACATTTTCTGAGAATAGGTAGAAAAGTCGGTTTGTTTGGTTTGGGGTGGACTGTTTCTTGTTTGTCATTTTGACAAGGTGAGTGATTCTATGTCTGTGTTTTTTACTGTGTCAGTGGTTGTAGACAATAGTAAAGAGAATGCATCAATGGATGTGTTGTGTCTAGTAGAAAGCTCCCAGCATTCATCCTGCCCAATTTATGAATAGAGAGTGGCTAGCCTTATTGACGTGCAATACCTATTATCTTCCAAAGTTCCAGTTTTCTTCCTGAATTCAGTCATCTATCCAGAATAGGCTCATGGTTTTGTGTCCAAGGTATGTACCACCTCCAAGCTCTGTGAAATGGCCATGTACTGAATAGCTGAAGAGAATGAGAGCATCTCAGAAAACTCAGATATCCGTGTGAATAGGAAAGTCTCAGTGGAGAAACCCTGCTTTGGGCCTTTTGCTTACCTATTTTTCTGTTGCCCTGAATGTCAGGAAGGTCTTTGCGTCAGGTCACACTTTGTGAAGCCTGAAGAAAATAGTTTTCAAATGGAAATGAATGGGCATCACCTGTGGCTCTTTGCTTAATTGCTTTTAAAATGGATGTGTCTGAATCAGCATCTTGGCCCTGTGTGAGGTTGTCGCTTAGATTCTCTACACCAGATGGATCTAAAGAAAGATGCCATGTGTACATCCAAAACCAAAATGGCAAAAAAATCAGTAATTGTGGATGAAGCTTCTTGCCTATCTCTCTTAGTTCCCGGACATCCATCAAGTGAAAATAGGGATCCCTTGGGTCAAATTAGTACATCAAAGCCCTGTAGTGGTGCTTGGGTTTCCTCATGACTCCAAATCACATGAAGAATCTATACCAGACTGTCAGTAGGCCTCAAATTGGAGAAGCAGAGCAGTATTAAGAGCAGGCCTATTTGATCACTCCTGGTTCACAGGAAAGTTGTCCCGGCCACAAAGACTTTAGGCAAATGAGGGGAAAAGGAGCTTATTTTGGACCCTGTTTTTAGATGTGCCCCTCATGGAAACCTCCAGCCAGAGGTTATGATGAGTGTGTATATGGAAGAATATGAGGGCTATGTGGAAGTGTTTTGGTTTTAATTGTGGTCATTTGTGTGGCGATTGGAAAAGATGACTGGGTCCACCGGGGTTTAAACTCTGGTGTGATTACCCTTTGAGACTGCATTGTGGAACTGACCTCAAAAAAGAATTGCCATTATTTGTGTTGGCATTTTTGGAGGCCACGCATGAGAGTCGCCCTTGAAAACTGAGATGTAGACCAAGGGTGGCTTTCCACAGAACACAGGGAATCTCAGCCATGATATCATATGATTTTATTTTGAAAGCCTTGGAATCCATAGTTGAGAGTCAAAACACACAAGGACCTCTCATTGTGGACCTCTATGGGCCTGGCTTCATGTAACCTTTTGCCCACTCTTTGGGAAGCCTTGCCTGTGAGATTTCTCCAGAGTTTTCATTGAAATGATCTTCCTCAACATTTAATGGTTCCTGAATTAATTGAAACCCACAGTGCCTCCGACTTCATCCTTGAAGAATGCCTAGATAAATATCATGAAATTTTTGAAATTCCCATGACCAGGTGGCACTGGAAAATCTTGGATGTCCTGTTGCTATTTTAAGTGTACCAGACAGTGCCTTAATTGACTGGGTTTTATGATAATGGTGTAGAACAGAGATGTCAGTAAGTTGGAGCCTCCTGATTAGTGGTCTTAGAGCAGTGTTGTGCAGGTGTCTGATAAAACATCTGTGGTGGGGCCATGTGGATCTGCCATTTACTTCCAAATGGGTTGTGACTGACATTGTGCAGCCAGCAGAACCTTCTATGTAAAGGCATCTTGTTATATGGAGAAATTTCAGGGCAATGTTCAGAATCAGGTTGCTATGGTCAAGGGGGCAGGCTCTGTGGGATAGAAGCCTGGTTGGTGCATTCTCCTGCAGACTCTGACCCACCACACGTGACAGAACTCCCTCCAGCACTGGGTCCCAGTTGAACTCCTTGTATTTCGTGAAGCAAATACCAAAATCCCAGTGCAGCAGCAAGAAACAGCAATAAATGTGGAGGATGACCAAATGTCTTCACAGTCCACACGAGGAGACACTTAGCAGCCAGTGGCCACAGTTTACCTACAAAGAGAGAATTCAGCACTGCTGCCTCATGTTCATTGGAATATAAGAAACCATGTACTCCAGGTCACATAGATGCAGACCCAGCTTTGATGGTCCCACTAGAAAGGATGCTAAAGCTCCTTAAAACAACATATATTTCAAGTGCCCAATCTCAAGGGAAGTGTCTCAAGAAGTCTTTAGGCCAGCAGAGCTGCAAGTTTTTGGAGTGTTTACCTGTTAGATCAGGACACAAGAAAAGACCACTAACTCCAATAGAAATCAAATTAAATTAAACTTGTTATTTCCACTGGCCATGCTGCCTCTCCCTCCGAAAACGGCGGGAACAAGACAGCAACCCCAGCTTTCCTACAGCACAGCTTTATAGCCCAGAAAGTTACACAAAATGGGGGTTAGAGATAACAGAACTCTGACAAGCATCACACTAATGGTAGTCTACATTTTTTTGCTGTAAAATGGAGCCTCAGAGAGGGTTGCTGTCTGGCCAGGGAAGGCAAATATTTATGATATGTCACTAATGTTTCAAAAAGGGTTGCTATCAGGTCAGAGAGCAAGACATGGGTCAGTTCAAGTCACTGGCAGGCATTCCAAACAGGTTCAGAATTTTCAGTAATTTATGGTAAAGCCAAAATTATCTTTTCATGCTTTGTGGCAAGATGGCTCCCAATTTTAATAAAAGATCAGGTTGGGTCTATCATTTTCCCCTTTTCTCTGTGTCACTTTCAAATCTTTGATAGATTGGGGGAAGAGCACTGAGGAAATTTTAATCCCTCAGGTAAAAGTCTCCAAATTTTTAGAACTCACCCAAAACCAGTCTCCCTGATTTTACCTGACTTAATTAATTACTTGTATTGATAGTCTATTTATATTTGGCTCCATTGTTGTAATAAGAGAGGCGTCACCCATTTTGGATTCTTCTGAGCTGAGAGAGGGTGACGTGAGTAGGCATGGTGTGAGGGACATGAGTTGCCTTTTAGAAGTAGTTGAGGGACATGAGTTGCCTTTTAGAAATCAGTTCGTTTTGAAGTCTCGTTAAGGAAGAACAGGTTGTAAAGTCATCTGGGGATGGGTTCTTCTATGAGAGAAACAAAAACCATGAGTACTGAATAAATGTTGCAGCAGCTGGAACATGTCACTCTATAGAATTTCCCTCACCGGTCTTTAATATTCCCAGTTATCAAGACTGTCAACTTAATATTTAACTTTTAGTATTACAGTTGTCCCTCCCCATAAGATACAGTTTAATAATTTAATGTCATCTGATCTTGCAAAATCCTTTTACCAGTATGACCTCTGTGTCTAATAGAGGAAACCTTTAATTCTGATACTCAATGCTGGATAATCGTACTAGCAAACACCAAACTTACCTGTGTAGGTTAGGAATATCTTTAGGCCTTAAACTGAAAATTTCTGCCTCTGGCAGCTCTTCTTGATAGTCTCTTTTAATAAGTATCAGGCATTCCTCTCTGAGAATCCTTCTTTGTAGCCTCCAGTCTTACTTATTTTGGGAGGCTAACATAAAATGTATACCTTAAAATATTATTATTATTATTATTATTATTATTATTATTATTATTATTATTATTTAAAATGCCCAGGAATGGCTGCATTTTGGTTTTCATTGTCTTTGCTAAGTGTTTAAGACGAAGAAGTCAAACTGACTTTTGTTTCTGTCTATTGTTAACAGTCAGCTGAGCTTTCATGGGAGTCATTCCTGGGGAAACTTGAGAGCACTTTCTCAGTTCTTCTAGAGCCATTTGCGCTAGGTGGGTCCAGGTCTTGCTTGACCATGTGGCTTCCCTGGGAAGCATCAGGGATTTCTTCCTTCTCTGATGACTCTCCTCTTCATAGCAAATGCACTGATTGGCTTTCTGTTCTCCAGTGGTCTCATTAATCTCCCTGATGGGGAGTTTATGTGGCCCAGAGTTGCAAAACTCTTTAGTGAAGTCCCCTGTTCCCTGGATTCAGACTGACTCAGAGGGCAAGAGACAAATATTGGTTTTTTTTGGCCCTTTTCATTTAAATTTAATTTTAAATCCTAATCTTAAACATCCATCAAATAAATTTTAACATCCTTATATTAAGAGCACTGGGCTTTAATGTCTACAACTTTATAATTATTTATCTTTTTATTAATTGGGATCTGTATTATTCTGTCTGTCTTGTAGGTGATAACTTACTCTCTGAAATTAACCCATGTTTTGTTCTTAAAGCAACACTTCTGTAAAACACTAACAGAGAATCTAGATCACATATAAGGAAATTACAAAATAAAATTTTATAACAAGAGTAAAAATACTTAGTTCGTGTAATAACTACACTGAATTTTTTGGCTGAGTAATACATTATATCCCCTGTTTGAGATCCTAGTTATTTTGACATAAAAAAAGAACTTTTAACATAACTTTAAAGAAACAAAATCTGACCTACTGCTTTTGTAGTCATTCTCACATGTAGTAAGATGGGACACACAGCCTTATCTCAAGTAAGGCAGGGCTCTTTATAAATATTAAGTGTTTTAGTTCTAAAGCTGATCTTTATTTTTTAAATATTATTTTACTAAGTTTACATAAATTGTTTGAGGTCACATGAACATTAGCTAACAATATATAATATCACTTTTAAAACATGAATTAAAGAAATGCTGAAAGTTTTTAACCTTTACATAGATTAGGCTCTAATTAACATAAAATACATTTAAATTGTTCCCCAATGTAAAAAGTAACATAAAACTTTGCATATCTTATTGGTAACAGGTGAAAAAAATCCCCAATACATTTTTTACCGTACAACTTCAGAACACTAGCTTGATATAATCCTCTTTTAAAATTTTTACTTTACAGACTTGCATACCTGATATGAGCACATTAGTAGCATCACAATTACATTGATGTTTCTACATTAACCAAGTTTAGCTTTTAAAGAAATGGCAATACAGTGCTCTAAAATAACAGTTCTAATTTAATCAGTTGTTTAATTTCTATGGTTGCTTGCTCTAGAAAAAATAAAACTTAATAAACACAATGCTATGGGTAAACTTATGTTTTAAGAAATTTTTGTCTCTTTAACACATGATTGATTTTTACTATCCTTTACAGACTTTAGTCAAACTTATACAGACGTTAGGAAGTCAATCAGATACCTAACAAAAGTACTCATGAATGAGTAATCCCATATCAAATTTACTTTACTTATTTATCAAAATATTAGACAAATGTATTGAAGAGTGTAAACCATTTTTATGTTGAAGGAAAAGTCCTAGAACCAAGGCATATTAGACATTTTGTAGATATTAACATTTTATTAGATTTTTGAATATCTAGAAAAACTTGAAAGCTTAAATTTAAAAACATTTATTTTTATCTGTTTATCCAATTTAATTGAACCATTTAAATCACGTGAATTAAAGACCTTTGGATCCACTTTTTAAAATTTGTTTATATGAGCGCTTTTTTTATGAGTGCTCCTTATATATGCTAATTTGTGTATCATATATATGATATACGGACATATGTATATATAGACATACAACACATAACAAAATTGAGCACACGTAATAATAGTAAAGGCCTTTTAGCTTTTCGCAGGTGAAATCTCCATTGCAATGTTTCAAAAATTCCAAAGTTGGTCAAAGATAGTACTGATCAGAAAAACATTAACCTAGGTCTGTATGATCAAAATCATGAGCTCAAAAAAAAATTAAAATAAAGTATCTAAGGAAAAAAATAAGAGTCCTAGAAAAAATGACTGGTCAGTAATTAGTAAATACCATACAATTTACCTTTTTTTTTCTTAGGCCTCAGATCAGTCTCCTAATAATCTTGCAGGCTTCTTTCATTTGCCTTTCAAAATAAATCATGGCTGAGGTCTGGAAAGAGGAAGAAAAAACTGCTATTCTGAGCAGACACCTCAGGCCTAAGGCATTTTAACCATAATTTTCAGGTTCGGATGTTGAAAATTATGGTACAAATTTAAGATACAATTCACAAAATTTTATATCTTTACATCTTGTTTTGTCAACAGATATCATACTATGATTTACAATACTTGTCCAGATTAATGCTCTGGTGCACAAAGTGACATTTTCCCAGGCTACCCAATTCAGAATTGGTGAAAAAAAAAAAGACTGAGTGATTGGGAAGTTTCTTGCCAACTTGGAAGTAGAGTTCTTTAGTTTTCCATCCTTAGTATTTAAGTTCTCTGGCATGAATTATCTGAAATCATAAACTAAACAATTACCTAAACCCGACTTTTAACTGCAAGATTGTGCAATGCTTCAAAAACCCATTCAGATACCAGATTGTTACAATAAAACATCATCATTTAGACACACATTCAGCTAAGATCATTCCCCAAAAACAATTTATAATATCAACACATTATTGCACCTGTCTTAAAGGGCCAGAAACAAAGACACAAGACAGACAGAAATTAGGTCCAGACTGTGGTTGTCAGACAGAATCCTTTAAACCAGAGCAGATAAGAGAAAAATCTCCTACACCAGTGGCACCATAGATGTCAACAGGGGGGGACCAGATGTTTTAAAAGAGGGGCAACCTGAAATGTACAATCAAGGGTCTCCATGGTGCCTTTAATGCATTTAGTGTCCTCTTTTTCTTTTTCTCTTTTTTAGAAGACAGAGGTGGCATTATCCTTACAGTGCAGGGAAGAAAGGAGGGAATTCCCTGAAGCAACAGGGCTTCGGCAGCTGCGGGGAGTCCCTCAGTCCCTCCTTTTACTTACAGGATCAGCTACTCTGGTTTGGATCCACCCCAAGCATGCTACATTTACTTTACTAACATTTAAGTAGTCAGTTCTAAAAAAGTTCCGGGACTAAGCGGGGGGGGGGGGGGTATGTAGCAAAATTTGTAACTTAAAGTTCGGCTCCTAACCTTGAAGCCAATTAATGCCAATTTAATAATGAGGACAAGGTTTTTAGAAAAAGAAAAAGGGGGGGGGGGGTTATTGCTTTGGTAACAAAGGAAAAACACAGGGGACTCTGCCCAAATGTTGTGACTCTCTGGATCTGGAGGGACAAGGGGTTTTAATGGAGATTCACTTTTTAACCTGGGAGATACTCAGTTCTCAGGTCCACAGCAGGCATTGTCCTCTTCAGTGGGTGTGCTCCAGGCACCCAGCTAGGGGCTTCTCTCATTCTGCTTAACAAAGGGGGGTAAAGTTCATCGCAGTTCCTTAAAACACAGTCCAAAGGGATGTCAGTTTTACTTGCTTTGTTACCCATTTTCACGTCCAATATAGTTAAGATTTTGCCACAGAAATCACAGAACAAAACAAACAAGAAAAACATAGAACACAGAACAAAACACAAAAAACAGAAACCCGGACTCGAAACAGAAAAACAGAGGAGCAATGCAACGTCTTGCTAAAGCTCCGAAGTAGGACCGCGTGCATGCCAGTCAGCACCTCTCTACCATTCCAGAGGAATTCCCTACAGAACAGAACAGAAGACAGAATGATTCTCATTACTGTCCCGAAAAGGAGTATATGTGAGCCTCCCCAGGACACCTCTATGTCATCAGAACAGATCTTCCTTTAACGGATATCCGATGTTATAAAGGCAGCACTTAATTATTGAGGCCTCCTCCACCAGGTGCTTGCTAATAGTTTTAGTGAGGTGGTTCACTGCAGTGCTCCTGGGACCGAACGCTCACTCAAAGGCCTTGGAACATCTCAAGATGTGCACCCCCTAGAGTGGCTCTCCAGCCCGGAGCCCTGGAGGGAAGGCCAGATTCAGAATTTCCAGCAGTCTGGTCTTGTGATCTGGTCGGCAGGGTCATCTTGCTGGGAAACTCAAAAAGGTTAGATGAGAAAGCAAAAAAAGAACACTGACTCCAACTAAAATCAAATTGAGGCAAGCTTATTATGTCAACCAGCTGGGCTGCCTCTCCCTCCCAAAACGGCAGGAACAAAACAGCAACCCCGCCTTTCCTATAGCCCAGCTATATGGCCCAGAAAGTTACACAAAAGGGGGGTTACAGAAAACAGAACTTTGACAAGCATGACACAAATGGTAGTTTATTTATTTATTTTTGCTGGTCCCAATATCAGAAATTATGAGGACAATTAGAGCCTCAGAGAGGGTCGTTGTCTGGCCAGGGAAGGCCAAAATTTATGGTGTGTCACTAAAGTTTCAGCGAAGCCTGGATGGTGCACTTTCTTGCAGACCCTGACCCACCACACTTGACAGAATTCTCTCCAGCGCGGTGTACCAGTTGAACTGTTGTATTTCAAGAAGCAAATACCAAACTCCCAGTGCAGCAGCAAGAAACACCACAAAAAGTGGAGGATGACCAATTGGCTTCACATTCCACATGGGGAGACACTAAGCCCCAGTCGCCACAGTTAACCTACAAAGAGAGACTTCAGCACTGCTGCCTCGTGTACATTGGAAAATAAGAAACTATGTCCTCAAGGTCTCAGAGACGCACACCCAGCTTTGAGGGTGTCACTGCAAAGGAAACTTAACTCCTGACAACAACATATATTTCAAGTGCACAACCTCAGTGGCAGTTTCTCAAAAAGTGTTAGGCTGGCAGAGCTCCATGTTCGTGGAGTGTGTACCCTGTCCTTACTTTTAGAAACTCCTATACCACCTCCAATTTTGTGCACTCGTGAGCATTTTCCATTCCAGAAATGTAATCACAGATTTTTTAACTCTTCTTCTCTAAATGTGTCTAACTTGGGGCGAAGGTAATGTCAAGGCATTGTTCTGGATGAGAGTGGGAAGATTTTTTGTAGCACATATTTGCATACATATTAGATTTATTTTCCTATTTTCCATTCGAATTTCTGAATACCTGACACTAACCCATATTCTACTAGACTCTGACTACTAATCCTAATATGATAGAGAAAAATAACCAAAACAGTATATAAATACACGCAGTTCAGAGTTGAAATTGACTTTTGCATGAGAAAGGGTAGGTGTTATAAATCTAGTCAATTTTTAATTGAAATAGTTCTCCATGTGTTTTTAAAGTTAACAAATATGTGAATTACTGTCTCCCTTTCTCTGGAGCTTATTCAGCACATGTATTTTTATATGCACAAATAGAATCCTACGGGGATCACACGTACATTCTTGTGAGTTACATGACTTGGCAGATACAAAGTGTGAGAAGACATCACTCTTCCAAAATGGTGTTGGAACTGAAAATTCAACCTATGGGTGAGCTTCCCAGTAGAACAACACTATACATAAACCCATGTTCAGTCAAAAGAATATTTTTGGATCTTTATGATATATATTTCATGATGAATTTTGATCGGCATATATTTTGCTAGTATTTAATATCTGGTTGTGTGTGTGTGTGTGTGTGTGTGTGTGTGTCTGTATATATATATACACACTCTACAGATTTATCAAAATATGTAATATATGTGTCTTATTATACACTCCCTAAATTCATTCATATTCATATGTGTGGATTTATAATCAAAATTTCACAAGATTATTCTCACAAATATTCATCTACCTGAACTACATATTTCTTTCCTAGTACTGACAACTAACTTCAGTGAATGGTGCATACAAATCCTAATATTTCTACAGTAACTGATCCAGTATAACATCAATGCAAGTAGATTCCTATGGGACATGATGTGCATTTTGATGTTCATTTTTATTCAACACTGGTACATTACTATTTCTTCAGTTTATGCACATCATAGGATATGTATTTCATCCACAAGTTCACAAATTCATAGGCATTTTTTTTACTTACAATCACTTCCTACTTCAGAACACATGTATTTCTCCATGTTTCTTCACTGGTCTTTTAATGAGGCTTCTTTCCAAAGTCATTATTTTCGTTTTCCATAATCATTTTTGAACCAAAACTCACACACCCTTCATGATAAACCATAACACTAATATTTCCATTAGTTGTATAACTGGTTGGAATGAATGATTGTATATCAATATATGATTTCATATATAATTTCAGATAATAATTCAATCCATTATTTAAAGTAGATCCAGTTATATTATTTATTCACAGTATGGACTATTCATGCATTATCTCTGTATTCATAAACAAAGGTTACACCTCTTTGTACCCCCAAGACTAATTTATACGTCTTCCAATTATTCCTAAAAAAATGGTGGATGAAATACTCATGTCACCTGATCTACATATACATTTATCACAGTAATATTCTGGACAAAAAAAGCAGAGATAACACTTAAGATTCTACCAAAGCCTAAATGGAAACTGAGCAAGGACAACTAAAAGCATCCATGTTCATATTGCCTAATGCTTTCAAATGTCAATCCAATTCGTAATTACATATTTGTTTCTTTCTAAGATTATATATTCAACCTCAACCATATTGAAAATATCTAATCTTATCACTCACTTTATACTTTGCCTGATTTCCTAATGTCTCTGTTGATATCTGCTTTCTGACATATTTTCCCCAGTTCATCATTGTGACTGACTCTTCACATGTGCTCACGTTTACATTCACTCTCTACCCGGAACCCTGTTGCTAAAGAACTTTTGGTCCAAATCCTATACTCACTCGTCTTTCTAAAACTACCGACTATCTTCTTAATCCTACTGACTATGCCTTTTTGACTGGATGTTCTCTTCGACATTCAATCATCCAAGGTACAAGGTCCTATGCCATTGTATATCAATTTATCTGAGACATCTGTGCAGAACATAATTGAATGCTAAGTATCCCAATCAATGGCCCAATGCCCTCTGGGCTTCAAATCTTACCTAGATTTCTGTTTTCATACTTATATTTCACCTATATATTCTTGTGAATATCGCAGGTTCCCAATACCATTATGCATCCCGCAGAATGATTCATAACCCAAATTGAACCAGGTATTAAACCTAACCATACACAGTTCCCTCAATTTAACTTTATAGAAGAGCAGGGCCAGAGCTGGTCTTACAATACAGAATGTAGGGGATCTTCCACCTGCTGAGAACCTCAAAGGTCCATGCAGAAATGATCCCTGGAGAAGATATAGGCAGCTATGAAGGACCTGAGAGAGCAAAAGTCATCTTCTATGGCAAACAACCTAGTCAGGACGAAGGGACGTGTTTGAATCAGCCTCTCTTTTCTTAATGTGGCGAAGATGGACCAAACCAGACCTAGGTGGAATCATTCTTTAGATCCATCATGTGCTTAGAATCTAAATCACAGCCACAAACAAGGCCAAGAGGCTAATTCAGCCACATCCCTTTCGAAAGCAATAAAGCAAAGAGCCACAGGTGATGCCCATTCATTTCCATTTCAAAACTATATTCTTCAGGCTTCACAAAGGGGTGGCCGGAAGCAAAATCCTTCCAGATATTCAGTGCAAGAGAACAGTACTTAAACAAAAAGTCCAAAGCAGGGTCTCTCAACTGAGAGTTTCCTGGTCACACTGATATCTGAGTTTTCTGAGATGCTCGCCATTCTCTTCAGCTCTCCAGTACTTGGCCATGTCAGAGAGCTTGGAGGTGGTACATATCTTGTACACAAAACCGTGAGCCTATTCTGCAGAGTGGCCAGAATTTAGGAAGAAACCAGCAACTTAGGAAGATAGCAGGTGTTTCCCATTGATAAGACAAGCTGCAGTTCATTCATATATTGGGCAGGATGAATTTCGGGAAGATTTATACTAGACAGGACACATCCATTAATGCATTTTCTTTTCTAATGTGTACAACACCAGACACAGTGGGATACACAGACAAAGAAACACTCGCCTTGTCAAACGACTTACTAGAACAGTCCACTCAAAACCAAAAAAAAAAAAAACAAAAAACGCCTTTCCTACCTATTCTCAGAACATGAGACAGAACCACAAACCCAAACCCACTCCCACAAAGGCACCTTCTTTCCCCAAGTAGGTCTGTGACAACCCGGAGTGTCCTCTCACTGGTGAGCCATACAATGTTTCCCCGAATTGGCCTGTCTTGTCTCAGATCTGGTCTCCTTGTCCAACTCTGTGAAGTTGAGAGGAGCCAGCGGTGAGCCACTACCTGTTTTCTCAGAAAAGGTCCCTCTTCAGAGCTCTACTGGCATTTGGCCATCCTCAAATCAGTAGGTACCAAGAAAGGCTGACTTTGTCCTTGGAAAATCCAAACAAGTGAGCCCACTGGGACTGGGACTGGGACTGGGACTGCCACTGGGTGGCTTCTTGGATACCAAGTTCAGAGAGTTCCATCACCAAGGAAATGAGGTATGTCACTTTCTTTGGAACTGAATGAGGTGACTGCCTTGGCAACCACTTTGTCCTAACAGTTGCTTCCAAGAGTCCCAAGAGATGGAGCCAGCCGCTCCTTCTTGTGACACTTTCACAAGTTAGAATGGAATATAAACGATAGCCAAACGGGAACAGCTCTCCACACAGGCCTGTTTTGGTCAGTCTTCTCTACAATAAGAAGAGAGAGGCTGATTCAGACACGTCCCTTCGTTCTAACTAGGTTTTTTTGCCATGGAAGATGACTTTTGCTCACTCAGGTCCTTCATTCATGCCTACAACTTGTGCAAGTATCATTTCTGCATGGACCTTTGAGGTTCTCAGCAGGTGGACGGTCCCCTACTTTGCTGTATTGTAAGAACAACTCTGTTCCTGCTCTTTTGTGAAATGAGTTTGAGGGAACAGTGTATGTTTATGGTTAATAACAGGTTCGATTTGGGTTAGGAATCATTCTGTGCGATGAATAATAGTGTTGGAAACCTGTGATATTTACAAGAATATAGAGGTGAAATATAAGGATGAAAACAGAAATCTAGGTATGATTTGAAGCCCAGAAGGGCATTGAGCCCTTGATTGGGATACTTAGCTACGAATTATGTTCTGCAAATATGTCTCATATAATTCGATATACAATGGCATAGGACCTTGTACCTTGGATGATTGAATGTAGAAGAGAACATCCAGTCAAAAAGGGATAGTTGCTAGGATCATGAAGCTAGTCGGTAGGTTTAGGTGGAAGAGTGAGTATATGATTTGCACCAAAAGTTCTTTAGCAATAGGGTTTCGGTTAGAGACTGAATTTAAATGTCAGCACATATGAAGAGTCAGTCACTAGGATGAGCTGGGGAAAATATGCAGAAAAGCAGATATCAATAGAGACATTACAAAATTAGGCAAAGTATAAAGTGACTGATAGGATTAGACATGTTCAACAGTGTTGAGTTTCAATATATAATCTTAGGAAGAAACAAATATGTAGTCACCAATAGGATTGGCATTTGAGAGCATTACGCAACCTGGACATGGATGTTTTTAGTAATCCGTGTTCACTTTCCATTTAGGCCTTGGTACAATCATAAGTATGGCCATTAAATTTTTTGTCCAGAATATTACTGGGATAAAATGTATATGTAGATCAGGTGATATGAGTATTTCTTCCACCATTTCTGGGAGCAATATATTAAAGACGTAAAATTAGTATTGGGGTTACAAAGAGGTGCACCCTGTGTCTATGAATATAGAGATAAAGCATGAATAGACCATACTGTGAATAAATAATATAACTTGTTCCAATTTTAAATAATGGATTTAACTGATATCTGAAAAATTACAGGAAATCTTATATTGATATACAATCATTCATTCCAACCAATTATACATCTAATTGTAATATTAGTGTTTTGGTTTATCATGAAGAGTGTGTGAGTTTTGCTTCAAAAGTGATTATGGAAATCGAAAATAATGTGTTTGGAAAAAAGTCTCAGAAAAAGACCAGTCAGGAAACCTGGAGGAATACATATGTTGTGAAGCAGGAAGTGATTGAAAGTAAAACAAATGCCTATAAGTTTGCTAATTTGTGGATGAAATATATATCCAATGATGTGCATAAACTCATGAAATATTAATGTACCAGTGTTGAGTAAAAATGAACGTCAAAATACACATCATGTCCCATAGGAATCTACTTGCATTGATATTAAACTGGGTCAGTTACTGTAGAAATATTAGGATTCGCGTGCATCATTCACCAAAGTTAGTATTCTTTTTTTTTAATTTTTACTTATGGTTGTTAAAAACATTACATAGTTCTTGATATATCATATATCGCATTTTGATTCAAGTGGGTTATGAACTCCCATTTTTACCCCGTATACAGATTGCAGAATCACATCAGTTACACATCCATTGATTCACATATAGCCATACTAGTGTCTGTTCTATTCTGCTGCCTTTCCTATCCTCTACTATCCCCCCTCCCCTCCCCTCTCCTCCCCTCTTCTCTCTCTACCCACTCTACAGTAATAAATTTCTCCCCCTTGTATTATTTTTCCCTTTTCCCGCACTTCCTTTTGTATAAAATTTTGTATAACCCTGAGGCTCTCCTCCCATTTCCATGCAATTTCCCTTCTCTCTCCCTTTCCCTTCCACCTCTCATCCCTGTTTAGTGTTAATCTTCTTCTCATGCTCTTCGTCACTACTCTGTTCTTAGTTACTCTCCTTATATCAAAGAAGACATTTGGCATTTGTTTTTTAGGGATTGGCTAGGTTCACTTAGCATAATCTGCTCTAATGCCATCCATTTCCCTGCAAATTCTAAGATTTTGTCATTTTTAAATGCAGAGTAATACTCCATTGTGTATAAATGCCACATTATTTTTATTCATTCTTCCATTGAAGGGCATATAGCTTGGTTCCACAGTCTTGCTATTGTGAATTGTGCTGCTCTGAACATCGATGTAGCAGTGTCCCTGTAGCATGCTCTTTTTAGGTCTTTAGGTTTTAGACCGAGAAGGGGAATATCTGGGTCAAATGGTGGTTCCATTGCCAGCTTTCCAAGAAATCTCCATACTGCTTTCCCATTTGGCTGCACCAATTTGCAGTCCCACCAGCAATGTACAAGTTTACCTGTTTCCCCATATCCTCGACAGCACTTGTTGTTGTTTGACTTCGTAATGGCTGCCAATCTTACTGGAGTGAGATGGTATCTTAGGGTGGTTTTGATTCACATTTCTCTGACTGCTGGAGATGGTGAGCATTTTTTTATGTACTTGTTGATTGATTGTATGTCCTCCTCTGAGCAGTGTCTGTTCAGGTCCTTGGCCCATTTGTTGATTGTGTTATTTGTTATCTTATTGACTAATTTTTTGAGTTCTTTGTATACTCTGGATATTAGGGCTCTATCTGAAGTGTGAGGAGTAAAGATTTGTTCTTAGAATGTAGGCTCCCTATTTACCTCTCTTATTGTTTCTTTTGCTGAGAAAAAACTTTTTAGTTTGAGTAAGTCCCATTTGTTGATTCTAGCTATTAACTCTTGTGCTATGGGTGTCCTATTGAGGAATTTGGAGCCCGACCCCACAGTATGTAGATCATAGCCAACTTTTTCTTCTATCAGGCGCCGTGTCTCTGATTTGTTATCAAGCTCCTTGATCCATTTTGAGTTAACTTTTGTGCATGGCGAGAGAAAGGGATTCAGTTTCATTTTGTTGCATATGGATTTCCAGCTTTCCCAGCACCAATTATTGAAGATGCTATCCTTCATCCATTGCATGCTTTTAGCCCCTTTTTCAAATATGAGATAGTTGAAGTTTTGTGGATTGGTTTCTGTGTCCTCTAATCTGTACCATTGTTCCACCCGCCTGTTTTGGTACCAGTATTATGCTATTTTTGTTACTATTGCTCTGCAGTATACTTTGAAGTCTGATATCGCTATATCGCCTGATTCACACTTCCTGCTTATCATTGTTTTTGCTATTCTGGGTCTTTTATTTTTCCATATGAATTTCATGATTGCTTTCTCTATTTCTACAAGAAATGCTATTAGGATTTTGATTGGCATTGCATTGAACCTATAGAGAACTTTTGGTAATATCGCCATTTTGATAATGTTAGTTCTGCCTATATATGAACAGGGTACATTTTTACATCTTTTAAGATCTTCCTCTATTATTCTCTTTAGGGTTCTGTAGTTTTCATTTTATGAGACTTGCACCTCTTTTGTTAGGCTGATTCCCAATTATTTTTTTTAGGATATTGTGGATGTAGTGGTTGTCCTCATTTCCGTTTCAGAGGATTTTTTGCTGATATACAGGAATGCCTTTGATTTATGCGTGTTGATTTTATATCCTGCCACTTTGCTGAATTCATTCATTAGCTCTATTAGTTTCTTTGTAGACCCTTTTGGGTCTGCTAGGTATACAATCATGTCATCTCTAATAGTGATAATTTAAGTTCTTCTTTTACTGTTTTTATGGCTTTAATTTTTTTTGTCTGTCTAATTGCTCTCGCCAGTGTTTCACGAACTATGTTGAACAGAAGTGGTGAAAGAGGGCATCCCTTTCTTGTTCCAGATTTTAGGGGGAATGCCTTCAATTATTCTCCATTCAGAATGATGCTAGCCTGAGGCTTAGCAGAGATTGCTTTTACAATATTGAGGTATGTTCCTGTTATCCCTAGTTTTTCTAGAGTTTTGAACATAAAGGTATGCTGTACTTTGTCGAATGCTTTCTCTGCATCTATCGAGATGATCATATGGTTCTTATTTTTAAGTCTATTGATGTGATGAATAACATTTATTGATTTCCCTATATTGATCCAGCCTTGCATCCCACGGATGAGTCCTACTTGATCATGTACACAATTTTTTTGATATGCTTTTGTATCTGATTTGCCTGAATTTAATTGAGGATTTTTGCCTCTAGGTTCATTAGAGATATTGGTCTGTAGTTTTCTTTCTTTTAAGTGTCTTTTTCTGGTGTAGGAATCAGGGTGATGGTGGCCTCATAGAATGAATTTGGAAGTTCTCCTTCTTTTTCAATTTCCTGAAATAGCTTGAAAAGCATTGGTATTAGTTCCTCTTTAAAGTTTTTGTAAAACTCTGCTGTATACCCATCGGGTCCTGGGCTTTTCTTACTTGGTAGTGTTTTGATGGTTTCTTCTATTTCCTCAATTGATATTGGTCTGTTTAGGTTGTCTATAACCTCCTGACTCAATCTGGGCACATCAAATGACTTAAGAAATTTATCGATGGCTTCGCTCTCTTCTATTTTATTGGAGTATAAAGATTCAAAATATTTTCTTATTATCTTCTGTATTTCTGAAATATCTCTTGTGATATATTCTCTTTCATGCTGTATGCTAGTAATTTGAGTTCTCTCTCTTTTTTTCTTCATTACCATGGCTAAGGTTCTGTCGGTTTTATTTATTTTTTCAAAGAACCAAATGGGTTGACGTGTCCGCCGCGCTGGCAGGCCGCTGGGCCTGTTTCTGCATTCGCTTGCAGGTCTGCCTACATTGTGGGAGTGGGTGGTGGCTCTGCTTTGCCCCTTCTCCAATTGGGGTGTCGTGACTATCATGCCGGCACGTCCCTGGGCCTGTTCTGGGCGCGGGCAATGCTACTTTTTAATGTCTGTGTGTGTGTGTGTGTGTGTGTGCATATATATGTGTATATATATATATATATATATATATATATATATATATATATATATTCACTCTCCAAATTTTTCAAAATATGAAATATGTTTGTCTTACTATAAACTCCCTAAATTCATTCATATTCATGTATGTGGATTTATAATCAACTTTTCAAAGATTATTCTCAGAAATATTCATCCACCTGAAATACATATTTGTTTCCTAGTACTGAAAGCTAACTCTGGGGGATCATATGATGGCGGCGAAGGAAGTGCATCACCCCCATGTACCGCGTCACTGTGCGGGAGAATGACGAGTTAGAACTGCTAAAACCTATCTTTTTAGGAATTTCCAGCAAAATTGGGGTGCTCCAAAACCTAGTTGAAGTATTTCTATCTCATGAGGATCAGCTATGGGGGCTCCAACGCGAGTGATTTGTCCGCACCGAGGGTCATGCTGCTTATTCAACAAATCGCTCTGCAGCTAGAGTATGCGGCACGCGCTGGGAAATGACGAGATAGCAATGCAAATATACAGCGGTGTGGATTTTGTGGGCTCCTGCCACCTGTGCAATCACTGTGCTCAGTGCTGAATTCTGGGTTTGAGATGGGGGAAGGAAGTGGTCCAATTCTGTTCTCCACACCGGTCAGACCACAGAGGAAGCCAGTTGCCACCATCTTGGAGAGCTGACGTCACCATCCCTGTGTTCCACTGATCGCCACTCATTCAGCTATAGACTAGGTAATTTCAGGCTGCCATTTGCCTGTGTCTTGCAGACAAATTACTCAGGCTCAGTGCTAAAGAAACCGCAGAAACTGCTTCATGGAGCCTGCTCCTATCAGAACATACACCAAGCCAACAGCGGCCGAATTTCAGCTCCTGGAACTGATCTGGCCCAGGGCTAAAGAACTCACGGAAACTGTTTCTCGGTCCGGGTCTTGCTGAATACTGTGGAGTTTAATACCAACCGAGCCTTCATAGGCAGTGGCAGCAAGTTAGAGACGGGGCTTGTGAGGGCCAGTCAAGACTCACCCGTTTCTTTTGTCACCCGGCAAAGGGAACGAAATGCTGCCATTCACATGGTGTATCAACATGGCAGAGATCTGATGTCATCAGAAAGCGGTGGAGGAGATAACTTCATTGATACCAGCGGTGACAGAAACAGTTGGTCTTCTGGTAAAGAAAGTGAGTCACAAACACCTGAGTATCTCTCACTTTGTCATCAAGCCAGAGGGGCAGAGCAGAGCTGCTGCCCATGCCCGGAACGGACCCAGCGACCCACTGTCATGGTAGTCACGTCACCCCAATTGGAGTAGGGGCAGAGCAGAGTTGCCGCCCGTGCCCGGAACAGGCCCAGCGACCTGCAGGCATGGTAGTCACATCACCCCAATTGGAGTAGGGGCAGAGCAGAGCTGCCACCCGGGCCAAGATCAGGCCCAGCCACCTGCTGGCGTGGTAGTCACGTCACCCAAATTGTAGTAGGGGCCAAGCTGGCCGCCGCCCGCGCCCGCAATGTAAGCAGACATGTGACTGACCTGCGGAACAGGCCCAGCGGCCTGCCACCGTGGTAGACACAATACCCCAATTGGAGTAGTGGCAGAGCAGAGCCTTCTCCCAAGCCCAGTAAAAGCACAGCGGCCCACCAGCGTGGTAGTCACGTCAACACAATTGGAGTAGGCGTAGAGCAGAGCCTTTGCCCGCGCCCAGAACAGGCCCAGCGACGTGCCGGCATGATAGTCACGACACCCCAATTGGAGAAGGGGCAAAGCAGAGCCACCACCCACTCCCGCAAGGTAGGCAGACCTGCAACCGAATGGAGAAACAGGCCCAGCGGCCTGCCAGCACGGAGCACACGTCAACCCATTTGGTTCTTTGAAAAAATAAATAAAACCGACAGAACCTTAGCCATGGTAATGAAGAAAAAAAGAGAGAGAACTCAAATTACTAGCATACAGGATGAAAGAGACAATATCACAAGAGATATTTCAGAAATACAGAAGATAATAAGAAAATATTTTGAATCTTTATACTCCAATAAAATAGAAGAGAGTGAAGACATCGATAAATTTCTTAAGTCATTTCATGTGCCCAGATTGAGTCAGGAGGTTATAGACAACCTAAACAGACCAATATCAATTGAGGAAGTAGAAGAAACCATCAAAACACTACCAAGTAAGAAAAGCCCATGACCCGATGGGTATACAGCAGAGTTTTACAAAAACTTTAAAGAGAAACTAATACCAATGCTTTTCAAGCTATTTCAGGAAATTGAAAAAGAAGGAGAACTTCCAAATTCATTCTATGAGGCCACCATCACCCTGATTCCTACACCAGAAAAAGACACTTCAAAGAAAGAAAACTACAGACCAATATCTCTAATGAACCTAGAGGCAAAAATCCTCAATTAAATTCTAGCAAATCAGATACAAAAGCATATCAAAAAAATTGTGTACATGATCAAGTAGGACTCATCCGTGGGATGCAAGGCTGGATCAATATAGGGAAATCAATAAATGTTATTCATCACATCAATAGACTTAAAAATAAGAACCATATGATCATCTCGATAGATGCAGAGAAAGCATTCGACAAAGAACAGCATACCTTTATGTTCAAAACTCTAGAAAAACTAGGGATAACAGGAACATACCTCAATATTGTAAAAGCAATCTCTGCTAAGCCTCAGGCTAGCATCATTCTGAATGGAGAATAATTGAAGGCATTCCCCCTAAAATCTGGAACAAGAAAGGGATGCCCTCTTTCACCACTTCTGTTCAACATAGTTCGTGAAACACTGGCGAGAGCGATTAGACAGACAAAAAAAATTAAAGCCATATAAACAGGAAAAGAAGAACTTAAATTATCACTATTAGAGATGACATGATTCTATACCTAGCAGACCCAAAAGGGTCTACAAAGAAACTAATAGAGCTAATGAATGAATTCAGCAAAGTGGCAGGATATAAAATCAACACGCATAAATCAAAGGCATTCCTGTATATCAGCAAAAAATCCTCTGAAACGGAAATGAGGACAACCACTACATTCACATATCCAAAAAAAAATAATTGGGAATCAGCCTAACAAAAGAGGTGCAAGTCTCATAAAATGAAAACTACAGAACCCTCAAGAGAATAATAGAGGAAGATCTTAAAAGATGTAAAAATGTACCCTGTTCATATATAGGCAGAACTAACATTATCAAAATGGCGATATTACCAAAAGTTCTCTATAGGTTTAATGCAATGCCAATCAAAATCCTAATGGCATTTCTTGTAGAAATAGAGAAAGCAATCATAAAATTCATATGGAAAAATAAAAGACCCAGAATAGCAAAAACAATGATAAGCAGGAAGTGTGAATCAGGCGATATAGCGATATCAGACTTCAAAGTATACTGCAGAGCAATAGTAACAAAAATAGCATAATACTGGTACCAAAACAGGCGGGTGGAACAATGGTACAGATTAGAGGACACAGAAACCAATCCACAAAACTTCAACTATCTCATATTTGATAAAGGGGCTAAAAGCATGCAATGGATGAAGGATAGCATCTTCAATAATTAGTGCTGGGAAAGCTGGAAATCCATATGCAACAAAATGAAACTGAATCCCTTTCTCTCGCCATGCACAAAAGTTAACTCAAAATGGATCAAGGAGCTTGATAACAAATCAGAGACACGGCGCCTGATAGAAGAAAAAGTTGGCTATGATCTACATACTGTGGGGTCGGGCTCCAAATTCCTCAATAGGACACCCATAGCACAAGAGTTAATAGCTAGAATCAACAAATGGGACTTACTCAAACTAAAAAGTTTTTTCTCAGCAAAAGAAACAATAAGAGAGGTAAATAGGGAGCCTACATCCTAAGAACAAATCTTTACTCCTCACACTTCAGATAGAGCCCTAATATCCAGAGTATACAAAGAACTCAAAAAATTAGTCAATAAGATAACAAATAACACAATCAACAAATGGGCCAAGGACCTGAACAGACACTGCTCAGAGGAGGACATACAATCAATCAACAAGTACATAAAAAAATGCTCACCATCTCCAGCAGTCAGAGAAATGTGAATCAAAACCACCCTAAGATACCATCTCACTCCAGTAAGATTGGCAGCCATTATGAAGACAAACAACAACAAGTGCTGTCGAGGATATGGGGAAACAGGTAAACTTGTACATTGCTGGTGGGACTGCAAATTGGTGCAGCCAAATGGGAAAGCAGTATGGAGATTTCTTGGAAAGCTGGCAATGGAACCACCATTTGACCCAGATATTCCCCTTCTCAGTCTAAAACCTAAAGACCTAAAAAGAGCATGCTACAGGGACACTGCTACATCGATGTTCAGAGCAGCACAATTCACAATAGCAAGACTGTGGAACCAAGCTATATGCCCTTCAATGGAAGAATGAATAAAAATAATGTGGCATTTATACACAATGGAGTATTACTCTGCATTTAAAAATGACAAAATCTTAGAATTTGCAGGGAAATGGATGGCATTAGAGCAGATTATGCTAAGTGAACCTAGCCAATCCCTAAAAAACAAATGCCAAATGTCTTCTTTGATATAAGGAGAGTAACTAAGAACAGAGTAGTGACGAAGAGCATGAGAAGAAGATTAACACTAAACAGGGATGAGAGGTGGAAGGGAAAGGGAGAGAGAAGGGAAATTGCATGGAAATGGGAGGAGAGCCTCAGGGTTATACAAAATTTTATACAAAAGGAAGTGCGGGAAAAGGGAAAAATAATACAAGGGGGAGAAATTTATTACTGTAGAGTGGGTAGAGAGAGAAGAGGGGAGGAGAGGGGAGGGGATGGGGGATAGTAGAGGATAGGAAAGGCAGCAGAATAGAACAGACACTAGTATGGCTATATGTGAATCAATGGATGTGTAACTGATGTGATTCTGCAATCTGTATACGGGGTAAACATGGGAGTTCATAACCCACTTGAATCAAAATGCGATATATGATATATCAAGAACTATGTAATGTTTTTAACAACCATAAATAAAAATTAAAAAAAAAGAATACTAACTTTGGTGAATGATGCACGCGAATCCTAATATTTCTACAGTAACTGACCCAGTTTAATATCAATGCAAGTAGATTCCTATGGGACATGATGTGTATTTTGACGTTCATTTTTACTCAACACTGGTACATTACTATTTCATGAGTTTATGCACATCATTGGATATATATTTCATCCACAAATTAGCAAACTTATAGGCATTTGTTTTACTTTCAATCACTTCCTGCTTCACAACATATGTATTCCTCCAGGTTTCCTGACTGGTCTTTTTATGAGACTTCTTTCCAAACACATTATTTTCGATTTCCATAATCACTTTTGAAGCAAAACTCACACACTCTTCATGATAAACCAAAACACTAATATTACAATTAGATGTATAATTGGTTGGAATGAATGATTGTATATCAATATAAGATTTCCTGTAATTTTTCAGATATCAGTTAAATCCATTATTTAAAATTGGAACAAGTTATATTATTTATTCACAGTATGGTCTATTCATGCTTTATCTCTATATTCATAGACACAGGGTGCACCTCATTGTAACCCCAATACTAATTTTACGTCTTTAATATATTGCTCCCAGAAATGGTGGAAGAAATACTCATGTCACCTGATCTACATATACATTTTATCCCAGTAATATTCTGGACAAAAAATTTAATGGCCATACTTATGATTGTACCAAGGCCTAAATGGAAAGTGAACACGGATTACTAAAAACATCCATGTCCAGGTTGCGTAATGCTCTCAAATGCCAATCCTATTGGTGACTACATATTTGTTTCTTCCTAAGATTATACATTGAAACTCAACACTGTTGAACATGTCAAATCCTATCAGTCACTTTATACTTTGCCTAATTTTGTAATGTCTCTATTGATATCTGCTTTTCTGCATATTTTCCCCAGCTCATCCTAGTGACTGAGTTTTCATATGTGCTGACATTTAAATTCAGTCTCTAACCGAAACCCTATTGCTAAAGAACTTTTGGTGCAAATCATATACTCACTCTTCCACCTAAACCTACCGACTAGCTTCATGATCCTAGCAACTATCCCTTTTTGACTGGATGTTCTCTTCTACATTCAATCATCCAAGGTACAAGGTCCTATGCCATTGTATATCGAATTATATGAGACATATTTGCAGAACATAATTCGTAGCTAAGTATCCCAATCAAGGGCTCAATGCCCTTCTGGGCTTCAAATCATACCTAGATTTCTGTTTTCATACTTATATTTCACCTCTATATTCTTGTAAATATCACAGGTTTCCAACACTATTATTCATCGCACAGAATGATTCCTAACCCAAATCGAACCTGTTATTAACCATAAACATACACTGTTCCCTCAAACTCATTTCACAAAAGAGCAGGAACAGAGTTGTTCTTACAATACAGGAAAGTAGGGGACCGTCCACCTGCTGAGAACCTCAAAGGTCCATGCAGAAATGATACTTGCACAAGTTGTAGGCATGTATGAAGGACCTGAGTGAGCAAAAGTCATCTTCCATGGCAAAAAAACCTAGTTAGAAGGAAGGGACGTGTCTGAATCAGCCTCTCTCTTCTTATTGAAGAGAAGACTGACCCAAACAGGCCTGTGTGGAGAGCTGTTCCCATTTGGCTATCGTTTATATTCCATTCTAACTTGTGAAAGTGTCACAAGAAGGAGCGGCTGGCTCCATCTCTTGGGACTCTTGGAAGCAACTGTTAGGACAAAGTGGTTGCCAAGGCAGTCACCTCATTCAGTTCCAAAGAAAGTGACATACCTCATTTCCTTGGTGATGGAACTCTCTGAACTTGGTATCCAAGAAGCCACCCAGTGGCAGTCCCAGTCCCAGTCCCAGTCCCAGTGGGCTCACTTGTTTGGATTTTCCAAGGACAAAGTCAGCCTTTCTTGGTACCTACTGATTTGAGGATGGCCAAATGCCAGTAGAGCTCTGAAGAGGGACCTTTTCTGAGAAAACAGGTAGTGGCTCACCGCTGGCTCCTCTCAACCTCACAGAGTTGGACAAGGAGACCAGATCTGAGACAAGACAGGCCAATTCGGGGAAACATTGTATGGCTCACCAGTGAGAGGACACTCCGGGTTGTCACAGACCTACTTGGGGAAAGAAGGTGCCTTTGTGGGAGTGGGTTTGGGTTTGTGGTTCTGTCTCATGTTCTGAGAATAGGTAGGAAAGGCGTTTTTTGTTTTTTTGTTTTTTTGGTTTTGAGTGGACTGTTCTAGTAAGTCGTTTGACAAGGCGAGTGTTTCTTTGTCTGTGTATCCCACTGTGTCTGGTGTTGTACACATTAGAAAAGAAAATGCATTAATGGATGTGTCCTGTCTAGTATAAATCTTCCCATAATTCATCCTGCCCAATATATGAATGAACTACAGCTTGTCTTATCAATGGGAAACACCTGCTATCTTCCTAAGTTGCTGTTTTCTTCCTAAATTCTGGCCACTTTGCAGAATAGGCTCATGGTTTTGTGTACAAGATATGTACCACCTATAAGCTCTCTGACATGGCCATGTACTGGAGAGCTGAAGAGAATGGCGAGCATCTCAGAAAACTCAGATATCAGTGTGACCAGAAAACTCTCAGTTGAGAGACCCTGCTTTGGACTTTTTGTTTAAGTACTGTTCTCTTGCACTGAATATCTGGAAGGATTTTGCTTCCGGCCACCCCTTTGTGAAGCCTGAAGAATATAGTTTTGAAATGGAAATGAATGGGCAACACCTGTTTCTCTTTGCTTTATTGCTTTCGAAAGGGATGTGGCTGAATTAGCCTCTTGGCCTTGTTTGTGGCTGTGATTTAGATTCTAAGCACATGATGGATCTAAAGAATGATTCCATGTGTGCGTTCAAAACCATAATGAAAAAAAATCAGTCATTGTGGATGAAGTCTCTTGCCTTCCTGTGTTAGGTTCCTGACCTCCATCAAGTGAAAATATGGATTCCATGTGTCAAATGAGTTCTTCCAAGCCCTGCAGAGGGCCTTGGATTTTCGCATGACTCCAAATCACATATAGAATCTATACCTGAAAGTCAGTAGGACTCAAATTGGAGAAACACAGCAGTATTTACGGCAGGCTTATTTGATCACTCCTGGTTCACAGGAAGGGTGTCAAGGACACCCTTACTTTAGGCAAATGAGGGGCAAGGGAGCATTTTTTGGACACTGTCTTTGTTTGCACCCCTAATGGAAACCTCCAGCCAGAGGTGACTATATGGAAGAAGATGAGGGACATGTGGAAATTTTTTGGTTTTAATTTTGGTCATTTGTTTGGCGGTTGGAAGAAATGACTGGGTCCACGTGGCCTTGAAATCTGGTGTGATTCCCCTTAGAGACTGAGTTGTGAAACTGACCTCAGAGAAGTATTGCCATGAATTTTATTTGGATTTTAGGAGGCCATGCATGAGAGTCGCCCTTGGAAACTGACATCTAGGCCCAGGGTGGCTTTCCACAGAGCCCTGGGAATCTCAGCCAGGATATCACATGATTTTATTCTTAAAGACATGGCAGCCATATTTGAGAGTTGAAACACACATAGGCCACACATTGTAGACTTCAATGGGCCTGGCTTCATGTGACCTTTTGGACACTCTTTTGGAAGCCTTGCCTGTGAGAGTTCTCCAGAGCTTTCATTGAATTGAGCTTCCTCAACATTTAATGGTTACTGAATGAATTGAAACCCACAGTGCCTCCAACTTCATCATTGAAAAATGGCTAGATAAATACCATGAAATTTTTGAAATTCCCATGACCAGGTGGCACTGGAGAACCTTTGGATGTCCTATTGCTGATCATGAGTATACCAGACAGATCCTTGTATGACTGGGTTTCATGAAAATGGTGTAGAACAGAGATTCCAGTATGTTGGAGCCTTCTGAGTAGTGGGCCAAGAGCAGTGGTGGACAGGTGTGTGATAAATCTTCAGTGGTACGGCCATGAGGATCTACCATTGTATTCCAAATGGCATGTTACTGACATGGTGCAGCCAGCAGACTCTTATATGTAAAGGCATCTTGTTATATGGAGAGGTTTCAGGGCAATGTTCAGAATCAGGTTGATATGGACAAGGGGGCAATGGGGCAAGCTATGAGGAATAAAAGCATGGTTGGTGCATTCTCTTGCAGACCGTGGCCCACCACACGTGACAGAACTCCCTCCAGCACTGTGTCCCAGTTGAGCTCCTTGTATGTCATGAAGCAAATAATAAACTCCCAGTTCAGTAGCAAAAACATCACAAAAAGTGGACGAGGACCAATTGGCTTCACAGTCAACACGGGGAGACACTTAGTCCCCTGTGGCCACAGTTTACCTTCAAAGAGATAATTCAGCACTGCTGCTCATCTTCATTGGAAAATAAGAAGACATGTCCTCCAGGTCACATAGATGCAGACCCAGCTTTGATGGTCTCACTACAAAGGAAGTCAAATCTCCTGATAACAACATATATTTCAAGTGCCCAAACTCAGAGGCAGTTTCTCAAAAAGTTTTTAGGCCAGCAGAGCTTCATGTTTGTGGATTGTTTACCCTGTCCCTTACTTTTGGAAACTCCTCTACCACCTCCAAAGTTGTGAATTCCAGAGCATTTCCATTTCAGATATGTATTCACTGATTTTCTAACTCTTTTCCTCTATTTGTGTCTTAATTGGGGCGAAGGTATTGACAAGGCATTGCATTGGATGAGAGTGGAAGGATATTTTTGCAGCACATATTTGCATACACATTAAATTCATTTTTCAATTTTCCTTTCGAAATACTGAATCCCTGACACTAATACCTACCTACTAGAGTCAGACTACTCATCCTAATATAAAGGAGAAAAATAACCCAAACACAATAGAAATACAAGCAGTTCAGAGGAGGCATGTTGTATACTTGGACTTGCCTTTTGCATTATATAAGGTAGGAGTTATAAATTTAGTCAATTTTTAATTGAAAGAGTCCTCCATGTTTTTTTTAAAGTTAACAGATATGTGTATTCTTCTTCCCCTTTCTCTGTAGCCTATTCACCCATATATATTCATATGCACATATAGAATCCTACCTGGTATCACATGTACATTTTTGTGAGGTGGCTGACTTGGCAGATAGAAGTTGTGAGAAGAGTTTACTACTCTTAAACGCTGTTGGAACTGAAAATTTAACCTACAAGCTTCCTAGTAGAACAACATTATACATTAGCTCATGTTCAGTAAAATAAATATTTTGCATCTGTGGATGATATATATTTAATGATGAATTTTGATTGGCATATATATTGCTTCTTTTTAATGTCTGTATGTGTTTTTTTTTGTATCTATAAATACACTCTCCAGATTTTTCAAAATATAAAATATATGTGTCTTATATACACTCTCTAAATTTGTTCATGTTCATGTACGTGGATTCATAATCAACTTTTCACAAGATTATTTTCAGACATATTCATCTACCTGAAATATATATTTGTTTACTAGTACTGAAAACTAACTTCAGTGAATGGTGCATACAAATGCTAATAATTCTACAGTAACTAACCCAGTCTAACATCAATGCAAGTAGATTCCTATGGAACATGATATGTAATTTGACGTTTATTTGTATTCAACACTGGTACATTACTTTTTCTTCAGTGTTTGCACAACATAGGATTTACATTTCATCCACAAGTTCACAAATTTATAGGCATTTGTTTCAACTTTAATCACTTCTTGCTTCAGAACACGTGTATTGTCAGGGTGTCTTGACTGGTCTTTAAATGAGAATTCTTTCCAAACATATTATTTTCAATTTTCATAATCACTATTGAAGATAAACTCACATACTCTCCATGATAAACCAAAACACTAATATTACCATTAGATGTATGTCTGTTTGGAATGAATGATTATATATCAATATAAGATTTCTTATAATTTCTCAGATATCAGTTCAATCCATTATTTAAAGTTGGAACAAGTTATATTATTTATTCACTTATGGTCAATTCATGATTTATCTCTATATTCATAGACACAGGGTACACCTCTTTGTACCCCCAATACTAATATTACGTCTTCAATATATTGCTTCCAGAAATGGTGGTAGAAATACTCATGTGACCTTATCTACATATACATTTTATCACAGTAATATTCTGAACAAAAAATGTAAAGGTCACACTTATGATTGTACCAAAGCCGAAATGGAAAGTGTACATGGATTACTAAAACATCCATGTCCAGGTTGCCTAATGCTCTCAAATGTCAATCCTATTGGTGACTACATATTTGTTTCGTCCTAAGATTATATACTGAAACTCAACCCTGTAGAAAATGTCTAATCCTATCACTCATTTTATACTTTGCCTGATTTCATAATGTCTCTATTGATATCTGCTTTTCTACATATATTCCCCAGCTCATTATAGTTACTGACTCTTCATATGTGCTGACATTTACATTCATTCTCTAACCAAATCCCTATTGGGAAAGAACTTTTGGTGCAAATCCTATACTCACTCTTCTTCCTAAACATACCAAATATCTTCCTAATCCTACCTACTATCCCTTTTTGACTGGATGTTCTCTTCTACATTCAATCATCCAAGGTACAAGGTCCTATGCCATTGTATATCAAATTATCTGAGACATATTTGCAGAACATAATTCAAAGCTAAGTATACCAGTCAAGGGCCCAATGGTTTTCTGGGCTTCAAATCATACCTAGATTTCTGTTTTCATACTTTTATTTCACCTCTATATTCTTGTACATATCGTAGGTTCCCAATACCATTATTCATGGCACAGAATGATTTATAACCCAAATCGAACCTGTGATTAACCCGAAACATACACTGTTCCCTCAATCTCATTTTACAGAAGAGCAGGGACAAAGTTGTTCTTACAGTACAGGAAAGTAGGGTACCTTCTACCTGCCGAGAATCTCAAAGGTCCATGCAGAAATGATACCTGGAGAAGTTTTAGGCAGGTATGAAAGACCTGAGAGAGCAAAAGTCATCTTCCATGGCAAACAACCTGGTCAGAATGAAGGAATGTGTCTGAATCAGCCTCTCTCTTCTTATTGTAGAGAAGATGGACCAAACCAGGCCTGGGTGGAGAGTTTTACCCAGGTTCCTATGGTTGATATACCATTCCAACTTGTTAAAGTGTCACAGGAAGTAGGGGCCAGCTCCATCTCATGGGACCCTTGGAAGCAACTTTTAGGATAAAGTGGTTGCCAGGGCAGTGACCTCATTCAGTTCCAAAGAAAGTGACATACGTCATTTCCTTGTTGATGCAACTCTCTGAACTTGGTATCCAAGAAGCCAGGCACCCAGAAGGAGTCCCTGTCCCAGTCTCAGGGGGCTCACTTGGTTGGATTTAACAAGAATAGAGTCAGTCTTTCTTGGTACCTACTGATGTGAGGAAGCACAAATGCCAGGAGAGCTCTGAAGAGGGACCTTTCCTGAGAAAGATGGTAGTGGCTCACCAATTTTTTCTGACAACTTCAGAGAGTTGGCCAAGGAAACCAGATCTGATAGAAGACAGGCCATTTTGGGGAACATAGTTTAGCCCACCAGTCAGAGGACTCTCTGGATAGTCAAAGACCTACTTGGGGGAAGGAGGTGCCTTTGTGGGCAGTGGGTGTGTGTTTGTTATTTTGTCTCATATTCTGAGAATAGGTAGGAAAGTCGCTTTGTTTGGTTTGGAGTGGACTGTTTCTAGTAAGTCGTTTGACAAGACTAGTATTCCTATGTCTGTGTATCCCACTGTGTTCGTTGTTGTAGACATTAGAAAAGATAATGCATTAATGGATGTCTAGTCTAGTATAAATCTTCCCATAATTCATACTAGCCAATTAGTGAATGGACTGCAACTTGTCTTATCCATGGGCAACACCTGCTATCTTCCTAAGTTCCTGTTTTCTTCCTGAATTCTGGCCACTCTCCAGAATTGGCTCATGGTTTTGTTTCCAAGATATGTACCACCTCCAAGCTCTGTGACACGGCCATGTACTGGATAGCTGAAGATAATAGCGAGATTCTCAGAAAACTCAGATATAAGTGTGACCAGGAAAGTCTCAGTGTAGAGACCATGTTTTGCACCTTTTCTTACATATTGTTCTGTTGCCCTGAATGTAGGATATCAGTGTGACCAGGAAAGTCTCAGTGGAGAGACCATGATTGGGTCTTTTGCTTAACTATTTTTCTGTTGCAATGAATGTCTGGAAGGTCTTTGCCTCAGGCCAACCCTTTGTGAAGCCTGAAGAATACAGTTTTGAAATGGAAATTAATGGGCATCACCTGTGGCTTTTTGCTTAATTGCTTTGGAAAGGGATGTGGCTGAATTAGCCTCTTGGCCTTGTGTGTGGCTGTGACTTAGATTGTCAGCACCTGATGGATCTAAAGAATGATCCCATGTGTGCATCCCAAACCAAAATAGCGAAAAGATCAGTCATTTTGGATGAAGTCACATGCCTTCCTCTGTTAGGTTCCTGACCTCCATCAAGTGAAAATAGAGATTCTTTGGGTCAAATGAGTTCTTCCAAGCCCTGCAGAGGTGCTTGGGGTTTCGCATGACTCCAAATCACATAAAGAATCTATATCTGAAAGTCAGTAGGCCTCAAATTGGAGAAACAGAGCAGTATTAAAGGCATGCTTATTTGATCATTCCTGTTTCACAGGAAGGGTGTCCTGGACATCCTGACTTTAGGCAAATGAGGGGCAAGCAAGCTTATTTTGGAAACTGTCTTTGGCTGCGCCCCTGATGGAAACCTTCAGCCAGAGGTGATGATGAGTGACTACATGGAAGAAGATTAGTATCATGTGGGAGTGTTTTGGTTATAATTTTGGTCATTTGTGTCTCGGTTGGAAGAAATGACTGGGTCCACCTAGGCTTGAACTCTGGTTTGATTCCCCTTAGATACTGAGTTGTGGAACTGAACTCAGAGAAGTATTGCCATGAATTTTGTTGGGATTTTAGGAGGACACGCATGAGAGTCGTCCTTGGAAACTGAGATCTAGGCCCAGGGTGGCTTTCAAAAGAGCACTGGGAATCTCAGCCCGTATATAACATGAATTTATTATAAAGACTTGGAAGGCTGAGTTGAGAGTCAAAACACACATGGGCCTCACATTTAGACCTCAATGGGCCTGGCTTCATGTGACCTTTTTGGGCACTCTTTGGGAAGCCTTGCCTGTGAGAGTTTTCCAGAGCTTTCATTGAAATGAGCTTCCTCAACATTTAATGATTCCTGAATGAATAGAAACCCACAGTGCCTCCAACTTCATCTTTGAAAAATGGCTAGATAAAAACCATGAAATTTTTGAAATTTCCATGACCAGGTGGCACTGGAAAACTTTTGGATGCCCTGTTGCTGATCATGTGAATACCAGACAGTGCCTTGATTGACTGGGTTTTATGAAAATGGTGTATAACAGAGATGCCAGTAAGTTGGATCCTGCTGAGTAGTGGCCCAGAGCAGTGGCGGGCAGATGTTTGATAAAACATCGGTGGTAGTGCCATGAGGATCTACCATTGGATTCCAAATGGCTTGTGACTGACATGGTGCAGCCAGGAAACCCTTATATGTAAAGGCATCTTGTTATATGGAGAGGTTTCAGGGCAATGTTCTGAATCATGTTGCTATTGTCAAGGGGGCAAGCTACGTGGGATAAAACTGGTTGGTGCATTCTCCTGCAGACCCTTCCCCCCACACCTGACAGAACTCTCTCCAGTACTGTGTCTCATTTGAACTCGTTGTATTTTGTGAAGCAAATACCAAACTCCCAGAGCAGCATCAAAAACACCACGAAAATTAGAGGATGACCAAATGGCTTCACAGTCGACACGGGGAGACACTTATCCCTTAGAGGCCACAGTTTACCTACAAAGAGAGAATTCAGCACTGCTGCCTCATTACATTGGAGAATAAGTAACCATGTCATCCAGGTCACATAGATTCAAATCCAGCTTTGATGCTCTCACTACAAAGTAAGCTAAAGCTCCTGACAACAACATATATTTCAAGTGCCCAACCTCAAAGGCAAATTCTCAAAAAACTTTAGCCCACAGAGCTCCATGTTTGTGGAGGGTTTACTCTGTCCATTACATTTAGAAACTCCTCTACCAGCTCCAATGGTGTGAAATCTGGAGCATTTTCCATTCCATATAGGTATTGACAGATTTTTTTAACTCTTCTCCTCTAATTGTGTCTTACTTGAGGCGAAGGTAATGTCAAGGCATTGTTCTGGATGAGAGTTGGAAGATTTTTCTGTAGCATATGTTTGCATACACATTGGATTCAATTTCCTATTTTTCATTCAAAATACTGAATCCCTGACACTAACCCATACCCTACCAGACTCTGACTACTAATCCTAATATGATGGAGAAAAATAACCCAAACAGAATAGATATACAAGCAGTTCAGTGGAGGCATGTTGTATAGTTGGGCTTGCCTTCTGCATGATACAGAGCAGGAGTTATAGATCTAGTCAATTGATTATTGAAATAGTTCTTCATGTATTTTTAAATTTAACAAATATGTGAATTCCTGTCTCCCTTTTTCTGTAGCCTATTCAGCATGTGTATTTTTATATGCACATATAGAATCCTACTTGGTACCACATGTACATTCTTGTGATTTGGTGGACTTGGCAGATACAAATTGTGAGACGAGATCACTCCTACTTAACCCTGTTGGTACTGAATATTCAAACTATGGGTGAGATTCCTAGTTGAACAACATTTTACATAAATCCATGTTCAGTAAAATGAATATTTTTAGATCTGTGGATGATATATATTTTATGATGAATTTTGATTGACATACACATTGCTACTTTTTTTGTCTTGTGTACTCTCCAGATTTTTCAAAATATGAAATATATGTGTCTTATCTACACTCCCTAAATATGTTCATGATTATGTATGTGGATTTATAATCAACTATTCACAAGATTATTCTCATAAATATTCATCCACCTCAAATTTGCCTAATGCTCTCAAATATCAATCCGATTGTTGACTACATATTGTTTTTTTCCTAAGATTATATATTCAAACTCAACCCTGTTCAAAATGTATAATCCTATCACTCACTTTATACTTTGCCTGATTTTCTAATATCTCTATTTATATCTGCTTTCCTACATATTTTCCCCCCTTCATCATTGTGACCGACTCTTCACCTGTGCAGACATTAACATTCACTCTCTAATCGAAACCCTATAGCTAAAGAACTTTTGTTCCAAATCCTATACTCACACTTCTTCCTAAACGTACTGACCATCTTCCTAATTCTATCAACTATCCCTATTTGACTGGATGTTCTCTTCTACATTCAATCATCCTAGTAAATGTCAGGCGAGCTTTGCAGGAGGAGACCACCAATAGACTATCTCATGCAACAGCCAAAGTTTATTGACTGTCCAGCATGCTGGTGCTCAGAGCTCACTTGAATAGAGCAGACAGCCCTGAGAATAGCTTAAGTAGAGCTTATATACTTTACCTGGAGAGGGCAGGGAGGGAAGTTTATTGATGGATCAAGGCGAGTGGGCGATTTGCGTGGAGCTGGGTCAGAAAGCACATTCTGCAGTTTGGCAGTTGGGGACAGCACATACTGGGAACAAGATTTGCAAGTATCTCTCAAGATTTCAACAGTGTTTTGTTAAGCATACAGAAAAACAGGAAGTGACAAGTACCTATTTTATTAACCTTTTATTCCCCAATTCTTCTTCTGGCTACTTTTAATCATAAAAATGATCATTGGGGGTGTCACATTCTATGTCTGCTAGTGGGGTATTACCTTAAGTTTAACTCGTCCAATTTGAGCCTGGAGAAAAGAAATTACACGGTTGAGAAAACAGGGTTTTATAGTTAGCAATAATATGAGGATTATTTTTGGACCGGCCAGGTTTGATAAAAACGTAGTTAACCAGGGGGACTGTGTGAACCAAGACTCAAACCACCCTTTTTGGGCCTCTCTCTATCGTTGATGCTCTTCAAGACGTCTTTTTAATTTACTCATACATTTTATTACAACTCCAGTATGCTCGGCATACAAACAACATTCTGCCCTCAATGGAGCACAAAGGCCCCCTTCTCTCATGAAGAGCAGGTCCAACCATCGAGTGTTCTGAAAAACAACTTCAGAGAGAGAGGTTAAAGATTCATGCAAAGCTCTAATGGAGGTTTCTAATATCTTCGTTTTGGTCTATTGCTGTCATATTTTTTGTCATTTGTTGAGTCCCATGGACAAAGGCAGTAGTTCCCGTGCCCACCAGTGCAGCAATTCCTATTCCTAATAGGATGGCTAAAGGGAGGGATATATATTTTCAGTGGAACAGGGTTGTATGCCCCCCTATTTGATCTTCAAATGAACCTGTGTCGTGATAGAGCACTCTGGGAAACATCTGCACCATTACACAATTAATCACATCTGTTGACCATTTCATGGAAACATAAGCAATGTTTAAGTATATAGAATTATGCTGTAGTAGGGACAGACAAGGCAAGGCACCTAAGATAGCAGTGAAGACAGGGAAACTGTCCTATTTGGTTGCAACCGGATTCAGAGGGCATTGATTCTGTTGTAATCAAGTAATCCTCTGAAACCCAAGTTGAGGTAGTTTCAGAATTTTGTACCCAACATTTAAGGGAAGGGGCTCAGAAGTTCACAGTCTGCAGAAGTTGAAAAAAGCAGTTTTTGTTTCTGTTTTTTTCCTCAGTTCTGGGCAAGTTAACTTTTCAAGGACACCTGGGAAGGTAAGAGCTTTTTCTTCCCTTTCTTATTTTCCCCCTGCCAGCTGTTACCACGGAGCCCAGTTGCTAACTTCTTTAACTTAGAAATGTAGCCATCTCTCTGAAGCCCCAGGTCAAGGCCCAAGGCTTTTTTCACATATTTTTGTGAAAAACTAGAAAGAGGGTGTCTAGCTAAGGATTGCTGATTTTCTTAGACAGTGGCCAAGTAGAACAGGGCAATATGAAAAGAGGAAGTTTAACTACATTGAACTCTTTTACAGGGACTCTTTTCATGAAAGTCCAAAACTCAGCCATGGTGAAGACTTCTGGAGAAGGTCAGTTAAGACTTTTCAGTGGGCCTGGTACAGAAGGGGAAGACAGGGAAGGTGGGGCTGAGAGCAGCTCCGAGGATCTGAGAATGAGGAAGGAGGGATGTAAAAGAATAATTTGAGAAATGGTTTGGGATTTTCCTAGCAACAAAAACTTGAGCAGTAGAACAGGTAGAGCAGAGGGGAAGACGGGAGTGAGTATCCCAAAACGCATGTGAGGGACTTTAATTTCTAGTAAACTGTTTTCAGTGATGACAAAGCAACTTTAAAGGCCATTTTTATTACATCTTGAATAGGCGTCTGAGGACTCTCCTCAGCTGGTTTGAGCTTTGGGTTAGCTGAAAAAGAGGACCTGGTGGGACCCGGTGTGGGCACTGACAGGAGAAGAGAGGAGTGAGTGGGTGGAGGGGTACTTCAGTAGCTGCTAACTCAGCAAGGGGGCAATGGTCTGAGAACCAGCGAAGGTTTGGGTTTTTGATCTATTAATTGGAGGGAAGAAATCAGGTTTCTGAAGTGGGAGTGACAGCAGAGACTCTGGAGCAGAAGGCTGAAGGTGAGGATCTATTGGATAAGCAGAGTTCAGGATGTGAGTGAAGGAGGGAAAAGGCCTCCACATAGGGGAATCTCCTTTCACCCTTTTGAGCACTTGCAGATGTTAAAAAGGTCATGCAGAATTTGAGGATCTAGAGACCCCTCTGGGAGCCATTGGTTTTTGTTATCTAATTCGTAATATGGCCAATGCTGTGCACTGAATTTGATGAGGAGTTTGGGTTCCATCAGGCAGCCCCTGTATGCTCACATCCCCATTACTTACAGAAGAAGTCGGCTTTCCCCCCACACACTCATGGCTGTTTGTGGCTTTGATGGTCGGTCGGGCAAACATAGTAATCTAGGCTAGCCAACCTGCATCTGGCTCGTGTGTCCCTACATCCATAATGTTTGTTTCCATTATCTATGGTACGGAAGGGATTTAATGGAATTTTAGTGGAATCCTCTTCATCAGGAATATCCCAATAGGAAAGACCTATAGCCAGCTGACAAATGTCTGGGTAAAGTGATGGTCACCAGGTACCTAAGGGGGCTGTATGCAAGATAGATTATACATCTTTTCCAGTAGAATTTGTGATCAGCCATCGCTGCTGCACGGGCTGATGAGGGTTAGGACTACTTGTTGTGAAGGGGAGATTCTATAGCCTTATCCACATGGTGAATATGCAATTTGAAAGTGTTACCAGTCTTTTCCAGTTTCTAGCCAGAGTGTGGACAGGGCGCAGGCTTGAGATGAGAGGCATGGATCCAGGAAGTGATTCTGTCTACCTTTACCACTGTAGATGTTATAAGTAGCACCTGGTATTGTCCTTTCCAGCAGGGTTCCAGGGATGACACCTGATATCGTCTTACGTAGTTGAAGTCTCTTACTTGATATCGATGTGGAGTCCCCTCGTCCCCAGTTTGGTAGGCAGTGGCCAGCTGTTTCCACAGGTATCACTGAGTTCTTTCAAGAGTTTAAGTCTGTCAAGCAAGGGGGTGTGGAAGGGATCGTTAGGTCTTACAGTTGTGCTTAGGTCACTTACTGGAGGAGAGGCACCCTAGAGAATTTCACAGGGGATGAGGTTACTCAAAAAAACAGAGGGAGTATTTCTTGCATGAAACATTGTATATGGCAGGAGCATAGTCCAATCTTTTATGCTGGTCTCTAAGCTTAATTTCATTAAGGCCTCTTTAATGCTTCTATTCATTCTTTCTACCTGTCCTGAACTCTGGGGTCTGTTAGCACAATATAACTTCCAATGAATCCCCAGGTTCCTGGCTAACCCCTGACTTACCTGAGCCACGAACGCCGGTGCATTATCAGACGGTATTACCTTAGGCAGGCCATGTCTTTGAAAAATATCTTCCAGGATCTTCTGGACCACCTTTTGTGCTGTTTCTTTTATTTTTTCTTTTCTTTTTTAGCGGGGAAAGATTCAATCCATCCTAAAAATGTATCTACAAAGACTAGGAGATATTTATGTCCATACCTTGCTGGCTTAATTTTAGTAAAGTCAACTTCCCAGAATTGTCCTGGTCTGGATCCTCATAGGTGCTTTCCTGCAGGAAGCTTGGAAGGGTAAGCATTAACCATTTGATGGACTTGACAGGCTTTTTTTACCCATTCAGCTATTTCTTTTTGCTGTGAGTCAGTTAGTGGAAAACTCTGTTCTTGATACTTCAGAAATACCTGCAGTTTCTTTTAACCAAGGTGAGTGAGTTGATGTGCATTTTCTACTGACATAGTTAGAGCTGTGATTATAGGAGTTTTTACTGAAAGATTTAGAAATTCCACTTGGGGGCCTTCAGGGTGAAAAGTTATTTTGGCCCGGAGCTTGGTGAGCAGATCTCTGCCCATCAATGGGGCCCGGCATTCTGGGATTACTAGGAAGGAGTGATCTATTTTTCCTTTCCCCAGGTCCATGATCCTCTTAGTTGTCCAAGCCAGATATTTACTGCCATTAGCCCCTTGAACTAGAGACCTTTTATTTGATAGAGGGCCCAAAGTGGTCTTAGGGGTGAGTATATTGCCCCTGTATCCACTTCAAAGTTTACTGGGGTCCCCTCCACTTCAAAAGTTGCCCTGAACTCAGGGAGGGGATCTGAGCCACGACTTTCTTAGTCATCCTCCAGAGTCAGAATGGCTGACTGGCGTGGCTTTCTCTTTCTACGGCACTCTTTGGCCCAGTGTCCTTTTTTTTTTTACAGTAGGCACATTGTTCTGAGGCCAGGGTGGCCTCTGGCATGGGACCAGGTATCCATTCCTGTCTCCATGTTTCTTAATTTCTGGCCCTTCTGTTGTTGTGACCAGGACCTTAGTCAACACCTTAGTCTGTCTTTTGTTTCTTTTATCCTCCCTTTGCTCCCTTGTCTTCCTCAGATTCTCTCTTAAGGTATACTTTCTTGTCTTCTGTGACTAAGTCTCTCAAAGTCATATCTTGTAATCCATCTAAGCATTGTAACTTTCTTTTAATATCCAGGGCAGCTTGCCCAATAGAGGCCATCCTGACAGATGTCTTTTGATCCTCTGCCTGAGCATCGAAAGGAGTATATCTCCTATATGCCTCCCTAATTCTCTCTAGAAACATAGAGGGAGATTCATCAGGCCTTTGAATAATCTCTCTTACCTTGGCCAAATTAGTTGGTTGCCTAGCGGACACTCAGATGCCCACTATTAGAACCTGGCCATAAGTGGACAGATGCATTCTAACTTTAAAGGTGTTGGTGTCCCATTTGGGTTGTTTTAAGGGAAAACCAGCTTTGATTAAGTTGGGAAGATGTGTTGGTCTCCAATCTGGCCCGAGGATTTTTTTTTCTAGCTTCCAGGAGAATTCTCTTTTGTTCCTCTGTCATAAAGAGAGTGTCTAGGAATTGTTGACAGTCATCCCAAGTATTCAGGTGTGAAAACATCAATGACTCAACCAGACCTGTGAGCCGGGTGGGGTCCTCGGAAAAAAAGGGATTGTGATTTTTCCAGTTATATAGGTCTGAAGAGAAGAAAGACCAATATTTGTCAGCTTGCATTTTCCCCCCATGGCCTTCGTCAATCAATGGTCCATAGGGACATAGGGGGAGCATCACGGGAGTTCCAGGGTTTTCAATCATTCGAAGCCAGCGAGTTCCCTCAGCCGGGCCAGCTTCCTCCTGGGGAGGTGGGGCTGTGTGTGCTGTGGGGGAGTTATCTGGAGGGCGCAGGGCCAGCTTAGCTTCCTAAATGGTGGAGATTCTGAGTCAGCTGCAGGGGAATCACTTACAGGGGGTTGGTGGTTGGGGGATGAGGGCAGGGTATGAGGAGGGGGATGAGAGTCCAGTAGAGTCAAATCTTGTGACTCAGGGAGAACAGAGGGTGGTGGAGGAGGAGGAGCAGAGGGTTTGAGAGATCATGGGGGAAGCAGTACCAGCAGGGAAAGGGACAAGGAAAGGCTTCACCCATGGAAGAGGAGACTTGCAGAGGTCCTGCAAAGTTAAGATACATGGCTGTTGATCAGGATGGCTATGTGTGCGCAGCTGAAAGACAATATCTCTGACTTTTTAAATTAGTGGGAAGTATAAAGATGCTTCTAGGGGCAATCCGACTTGAAAGGTGAAACATTCTGAGGCACAGACAGTCTGGCAAGTCTGCAGTTTTACAGAAAAAGAAAGATTCTGAGCCCTTAAGCGAACTTTCGTCCAGTGATCAAGGGTCAGGGACAGAGACATTGAAGTGCTCTGTCCCATATTGAAAGATACACAAACAGTAAATGCAACAACACACAACACAGACAAGACAAGACAATAAAGACAGGCAATGGACGTCCAAAACTGAGACCAGGACTGCGTAGCAGGCAAAATCCTATGGGCTGGCAATACCGAATCTGAAACAAAAAATCACTGAGTCGAGGAGACAATTGTTCCTCGATTTCTCCAGTCCTCGGTGGCATCCCCCAATACCATTATTCATGCAGCAGACTGATTCCTAACCCAAATCGAACATGTTATCAACCCTAACCATACATTGTTACCTCAATCTAACTTTACAGAAGAGCACGGACAGAGTTGGTCTTACAATCCAGGAATGTAGGGGATCTTCCACCTGCTGAGAACCTCAAAGATCCATGCAAAAATGATCCCTGAAGAAGATGTAGGCAGCTTTGAAGGACCTGATTGAGCAAAAGTCATCTTCCATGGCAAACAACCTAGTCAGGATGAAGGGTTGTGTCTGAATCAGCCTCTCTATTCTTAATGTAGAGAAGATGGACCAAATGAGACCTGTGTAGAGAGTTGTTCCCAGGTGCCTATGGTTGATATACCATTCTAACTTGTGAATGTGTCACAGGAACCAGGGGCAGCTTCCATCTCATGGCACCCTTGGAAGCAACTGTTAAGACAAAATGGTTGCCAAGGCAGTGAACTCATTCTGTTCCTGAAGGAAGTGACCTCACCTCACCATCCTTTGTGATGGAACTCTCTGATCTTGGGATCCAGGACGCCAGTTAAACAGTGCCAGTTTTAGTCCCAGTCCCAGGTGTTCTCACTTTTTGGATTTCCCTAGGACAGGGTCATTCTTTCTTGCTAACTACTGATGTTAGGATGTCGAAATGGCAGAAAAGCTCTGAAGAGGTGCCTTTCCTGAGAAAGAAGGTAGTGCCTCACTGGTGACTCCTGACAACTTCAGAGAGTTGGCCAAAGACACAAGATCTGAGACAGGACAGGCTATTTTGGAGGAACATTGTATGGCCCTCCAGTCAGAAGACACTCCGGATAGTCACAGACCTACTCGTGGGAAGGAGGTGCCTTTGTGGGTTTGGGTATGAGTTTCTGGTTTTGTCTCATGTTCTGAGAATAGGTAGGAAAGGTGGTTTGTTTGGTTTGGAGTGAACTATTTCTAGTAAGTCTTTTGACAAGGTGAGTGTTTCTATGTCTGTAACTCACTGTCCGTGGTTGTAGACATTAGAAAAGATAATGCATCAGTGGATGTGTCCTGTCTATGAGAAAGCTCCCCAGCATTCATCCTACCAAATTTATGAATGGACTGCCGCTTGCCTTATGGATGGCCAACTCCTGCTATGTGTGCATCCAAAACCAAAATGGCTAAAAGAACAGTCATTGTGGATAGAGTCTCTTGACTTCCTCTGTAAGGTTCCTGATCTCAATTAAGAGAGAATAGAGATCCTTTGGGTCAAGTGAATTCTTTAAATCCTACAGAGGCTAGCTCATAGTTGCTTGGGTTTTCTCATGACATTAATTCACATAAATAATCTAAAATGCACAGTCAGTAGGCCTCAAATTGGAGAAGCGGAGCAGTATTAATGGCAGGCCTATTTGATCACTCCTGGTTCACAGGAAGCATGTCCAGGCCACCATGACATTAGGCAAATGAGGCGCACGGGAGCTTATTTTGTACACTGCCTTGGGCTGCACCCCTCATGGAAACCTCCAGCCAGGTTTTATGATGAGTGTCTATATATAAGAAGATGAGGGCAATGTGGGAGTTTTTTGGTTTTAATTGTGGTCATTTGTGTGGTGGTAGGAAGAGATGACTGGGTCCACCTGGGCTTGAACTCTGGTGTGATTCCCCATAAAGACTGAGTTCTGGAATTGACCTCAAAGAAGTATTGCCATGAATTGTGTTGGCATATTAGGAGGCCACACATAAGATTCCCCCTTGGAAACTGAGATCTAGGCCCTGGGTGGCTTTCCACAGAGCACTGGGAATCTCAGCCAGGATATCACATGATTTTATTGTGAAAGATTTGGCAGCCATAGTTGAGAGTCAAAACACACATGGACTTCACATTGTAGTCCTCAATGGGTCTGGCTTCATGTGACATTTTGGCCACTCTTTTGGAAGCCTTGACTGTGAGAGTCCTCCAGAGATTTCATTGAAATTAGCTTCCTCACCATTTAATGGTTATTGAAATAATTGAAACACTCAGTGCCTCCAACTTCATTCTTGAAAAATGGCTCCATATATACCATAAAATTTTTGAAATTCCCATGACCAGGTGGCACTGGAGAACCACTGGATATCCTGTTGCTGATCATGAGTGTGCCAGATACTGCCTTGATTGACTGGGTTTCACAAAAATGGTGTAGTTCAGAGATGCCAGTTAGTTGGAGCCTGCTGAATAGTGGGCCTAGAGCAAAGGTGGGCAGGTGTGAGATAAAACAGCTGTGGTGGTTTCATGTGGATCTACCATTGGCATCCAAATGGCTTCTGACTGACATTGTGCAGTCAGCAGACCCTTATATGTAAAGGCATCATGTTGTATGGATAGGTTTCAGGGCAATGTTCAGAATCAGGATGCTTTGGTCAAGGTTGCAAGCTATGTTCGACAGAAGCCTGGTTGGTGCATAATCCTACAGGCCCTGTCCCACCACACGTGACAGAACGCCCTCCAGCACTGTGTCTCAGTTGAACTCCTTGTATTTTGTGAAGCAAATACCGAACTCCCAGTGCAGCATCAAGAAAAACCACAAAAATTGGAGGATGAGCAAATGGGTTCACAGTCCACACGAGGAGACACTTAGAACCCAGTGTCCACAGTTGACCTACAAAGAGAGATTTCAGCACTGCAGCCTCGTGTTCATTGGAAAATAAGATACCATGTCCTCCAGGTCACATAGATGAAGACACATCTTTGATGGTCTTACTACAAAGGAAGCTAAAGCTCCTGACAACCACTTATATTTCAAGTGCCCAATCTCAGAGGCATTTTCTCCAGAAGTCTTTAGGCCAGCAGAGCTTCATGTTTGTGGAGTGTTTACCATGTCACTTACTTTTGGAAACTCCTCTTCCACCTCCAAGTTTGTGAACTCCTGAGCATATTCAATTCCTGATATGTATTCAAAGATTTTCTAACTCATCTCCTCTAAATGTCTTATTTGGTGCGAAGGTAATGTCAAGGCATTGTTCTGGATGAGAGTGGGAAGATTTTTGTGTAGCACATATTTGTATACACATTGGATTCATTTTCCAATTTTTCATTCAAAATACTCAATCCCTGACACTATACCATACCCTACTAGGCTCTGACTACTATTACTGACATGATTGAGAATAATAACCCAAACAGAATAGAAATACAAGAAAATCAGAGGAGGCATGGTGTACATTTGGACTTGCCTTTTCCATTATATAGCGTAGGAGTTATAAATCTAGTCAATTTTTTGTTTAAAGAGTTCTCCATGTGTTTTTAAATTTATCAAATATGTGAATTCCTTTCTCCCCCATTTCTCTGTATCCTTTTCAGTACATGTATTTTTATATGCACATATAAAATCGTATCTTGTATCATACGTACTTTCTTGTGAGGTGGCTGACATGTCAGATACAAATTGTGAGAAGAGATCACTCCTCCTAAACGCTGTTGAAACTGAAAATTCAACTTATGGGTGGGCTTCCTAGTTGAACAACTTTATACATAAATCCATGTTCAGTAAAATGAATATTTTTGGATACGTGGATGATATATATTTCACGATGAATTTTGATTGGTATATATATTGCTAGTTTTTAATGTCTCTGTGTATGTGTGTGTGTGTGTGTGTGTGTGTGTATGTATATATTTATATATATATATATATATATATATATATATATATATATATATATATACATACATATACACTGTCCAGATTTTTAAACATATGAAATATATGTGTCTTTGGCCACTCTTTGGGAAGCCTTACCTGTGAGAGTTCTGTAAAGCTTTCATTGAAATGAGCTTCCTCAACATTTAATAGTTCCTGAATGATTTGAAACCCACAGTGCCACAAACTTTATCCTTGAAACATGGCTTAATAAATACCATGAAATTTTTGAAATTCCCATGACCAAGTGTCACTGGAGAAACTTTGGATGTCTTCTTGCTGATCATGAATGTACCAGACAGTGCCTTGACTGACTCTGTTTCATGAAAATTGTGTAGAACAGAGATGCCAGTAAGTTGGAGCCTGCTGAGGAGAAGTGGGCCCAGAGTTGTGGTGTGCAGGTGTATGATAAAACATCTGAGGTGGGGCCATGTGGATCTGCCATTGACTTCCGAGTGGCTTTTGGCTGACATGGTGCAGCCAGCAGACCCTTATATGTAAAGGCATCTTTTTATATGGAGAGGTTTCAGGGCAATGTTCAGAATCAGTTTGTTATGGACAAGGGGGCAAGCTATGTGGGGTAGAAGCCTGGTTGGTGAATTCTCCTGAAGACCCTAACCCTCCACACATGACAGAACTCCCTCCTGCTCTGTGTCCCAGTTGAACTCCTTGTATTTCATGAAGCAAATACAAAAACCCCAGTGCAGAACCAAGAAACACCACGACAATTGTAGGATGACCAATTGGCTTCACAGTCAATACGAAGAGACACTTAGCCCCCAGTGGCCACAGATTACCTACAAAGAGAGAATACAGCACTGCTGGCTCATGTTCTTTGGAGAATAAGAAACCAAGTCTTCCAGGTCACATAAATGCAGACCCATCTTTGATAGTATCACTACAAAAGACAGTAAATCTCCTGAGAACAACATGTAGTTCAAGTGCCCAACCTCAGAGGCAGTTTCTCAAGAAGTATTTAGGCCAGCAGAGTTGCATGATTGTGGAGTGTTCATCCTGTCGCTTACTTTTGAAAACTCCTTTACAACCCCCAAGGTTGTGGTCTCCTGAGCATTTTCCATTCCAGATATGTATTCACAGATTTACTAATTCTTCTCCTCTAATTGTGTCTTACTTGGGGTGAAGGTAATGTCAAGGCATTGTTCTGAATGAGAGTGGGAAGATTTTTTGTAGCACATATTTCATACACAATGGATTCATTTTCCTATTTTCCATTCGAATTACTGAAACCCTGACACTAACCCACACCCTACTAGACTCTGACTACTAATCCTAATATGATGGAGAAAAATAACCCAAACAGAATAGAAATACAAGCATTTCAGAGGAGGCATGGTGTATAGTTGGACTTGCCTTTTGCATGATAAAGTGTAGGTGTTATAAATCTGGTAAATTTTTAATTGAAATATTTCTCCATGTGTTTTGAAAGGTATCAAATATGTGAATTCCTGTCTCCCTTTATCTGTTGCCTATTTAGCACATGTATTTTTATATGCACATATAGAATCCTACCTGGTACCACACGTACATTCTTGTGAGGTGGCTGACGTGGCAGATACAAATTGTGAGAAGAGATCACTCCTCCTAAACGCTGTTGGAACTGAAAATTCAACCTATGGGTGAGCTTCCTAGTTGAACAACATTATACATAAAACCATATTCAGTAAAATAAATATTTTTGGATCTGTGTATGATATGTATTTCATGATGAATTTCGATTGTCATATATATTGCTACTTTTTTATATCTCTGTATGTGTTTTGTGAAAAATCTACACCCTCTAGATTTTTCAAAATATGAAATATATGTCTCTTATTATACACTCCCTAAATTCATTCATGTTCATGTATGTGGTTTTATAATCAACTTTTCACAAGATTATTTTCAGATATATTCATCCACCTCAAATACATATTTGTTTTCTAGTACTGAAAACTCACTTCAGTGAAGGGTGCATACAAATCCTTATATTTCTACAGTAACTGACCCAGGTTAACATCAATACAAGTAGATTCCTATGGGAAATGTTGTGCATTTCGATGTTCATTTTTATTCAACACTGGTACATTACTATTTCTTCAGTTTATGGACATCTTAGAAAATAGATTTCATCCACATTTCACAAATTTAAATGCATTTGGTACACTTTCTATCACTTCCTGCTTAAGATCACACGTATTCCTCCTTTTTTTTTGACTGGTTTTTTCATGATAGTTCTTCCTAACGCATTATTTTTGATTTCCATAATCTTTTTGAAGCAAAACTCACACTCTCTTTATGATAAACCATAACACTTACATTACCATTAGATGTATAATTGGATGGAATGAATGATTGTATATCAATGTAAGATTTCCTGTATATTTTCAGATATCAATTTATTCCAATTTCCAAGTTTGATACCAGTTATATTATTTATTCACAGTATGGACTATTCATGCATTATCTCTATATTCATAGAAAAAGCGTACACCTATTTTTATCCCCAATACTATTTAATGAGTTTTCAAAATATAGCTCCCCTTAATGGTAGAAGAAATACTCATGTCACGAGAACTACATATATATTTTATCACAGTGATATTTTGGAAAAAAATGCAAAGATCACACTTATGTCTGTACCAACTCCTAATTTGAATGTGAGTATGAATTACTAAAAACATCCATGTCCAGGATGCCTAAGGCTCTCAAATGTCAATTCTATTGGTGAGTACATATCTGTTTCATCCTAAGATTATATATTCAATCTCAACCCTGTTGAAAATGTCTAAACCTATCACTCACTTTATACTTTGCCTGATTTCCTAATGTCACTATTGATATCTATTTTTCTACATATTTTGCCCAGTTCATCATAGTGACTGATTCTTCAGATTTGCTGACATTTACATTCACTCTCTAACGAAAATCCTATTACTAAAAAAGTCTTGGTCCAACTCCTAGACTCACTCTTCTTCCTAAACTTACTAACTTCCTAATCCTCCTGACTACCACTTTTTGACTGGATGTTCTCTTTTACATTCAATCATCTGAGGTACAGTGTTTTAGCCTACAGATGTTGCACATCGTAGGATATATATCTTATTCACAAATTCACAAATTTATAGGCATTTGCTTCACTTTTAATCACTTCCTGCGTCAGAACACATGTATTCCTCCAGGTTTCTTGACTGTTTTTTTCATGAGACTTTTTTCAAAACACATTATTTTCGATTTCCAAAAACACTTTTGAAGCAAAACTCACACATTCTTCATGATACACCATAACGCTAATATTACCATTAGATGTATTACTGGTTGGAATGAATGATTGTATATCAATATAAGATTTCCTGTACATATTCAGATATCAGCTCAATCCATTACTTAAAATTGGAACAAGTTTTATTATTTATTCACAGTATGGTCTATTCATGCTTTATCTCTATATTTATAGACACAGGGTACACCTCTTTGTACCCCTAATACTAATTTTACATCTTTAATATATTGCTCCGAGAAATGGTGGAAGAAATACTCATGTCACCTGATCTACATATACATTTTATCACAGAAATATTCTGGAAAAAAATGTAAAGGTCACACTTATGACTGTATCAAATCCTAAATGGAAAGTGAACATGGATTACTAAAAACATCCATGTATAGGTTGCCTTTTGCTCTCAAATGTCAATTCAATTGGTGACTACATATTTGTTTCTTCCTAAGATTACGTATTCAAATTCAACCCTGTTGAAAGTGTCTAATCCAGTCACACACTTTATACTTTGCCTGATTTTGTAATGCCTCTATTGATATCTGCGTTGCTACATATTTTCCCCAGTTCATCATACTGAGTGACTCTTCATATGTCCTGACATTTACATTCACTCTCTAACCGAAACCCTATTGCTAAAGACCTTTTGTTCCAAATCCTATATTCACTCTTCTTTTTAAACCTACGGAATATCTTCCTAATCCTACTGACTATCCCTTTTTGATTGGATGTTCTCTTCTACATTCAATCATCCAAAGTAAAAGGTTCTATGCCATTGTATATCGTGTTATCTGAGACATCTTTGCAGAACATAATTCAATCAAGTATCCCAATCAAGGGCCCAATGCCCTTCTGGGATTCAAATCATACCGAGATTTCTGTTTTCATACTTATATTTCACCTCTGTATACTTGTAAATATCGCAGGAAATGATTACTAACCCAAAATGAACCTGTTACTATCCCTAAACATACACTGTTCCCTCAATCTCATTTTACAGAAGAGCAGGGACAGAGTGGTTCTTACAATACAGGAAAGTAGTGGACTTTCCACCTGCTGAGAACCTCAAATGTCGATGCAGAAATGATACCTGGAGAAGTTGTAGGTATGTATGTAGGACCTGAGAGAGCAAAATTCATCTTCCATGGCAAACAACCTGGTCTGGATGAGGGATGTGTCTGAATCAGCCTCTCTATTCTTATTTTAGAGAAAATGGACCGAACCAGGCCTGTGTGGAGAGCTGTTCCCAGGTGCCAATGGTTGATATACCATTCTAACTTGTGAAATTGTCACAGGAAGTAGGGGCAGACTCCATCTCATTGGACCCTTGGAAGCAACTGTTAGGACAAAGTTGTTGCCAAGGCAGTGACCTCATTCAGTTCCAAAGAAAGTGGCAAACCTCATTTTCTTGTTGATGGAACTCTCTGAACTTGGTATCCAAGAAGCCAGGCACCGAGGGGCAGTCCCAGTCCCAGTCCCAGTGGGCTCACTTGTTAGGATTTACCAAGGACAGTGTGAGTCTTTCTTGGTAACTACTGATTTGAGGATGGCCAAAAGCCAGGAAAGCTCTGAAGTGGGACCTTTCCTGAGAAAGCAGGCAGTGGCTCACCACTTTTTCCTGACAACTTCACAGAGTGGGCCAAGGAAACCAGATGTGAGAGAGGACAGGCCATTTCAGGGGATCATAGTATGGCCCACCATTCAGAGGACACTCCAGATAGTCACAGACCTACTTGGGGGAATTAGGTGCCATTGTGGGAGTGGGTGTGGATTTGTGGTTTTGTCTCATGTTCTGAGAATAGGTTGGAAAGGCGGTTTGTTTGGTTTGGAGTATACAGTTTCTAGTATGTTTTTTGACAAGGTGAGTGTTTCTTTGTCTGTGTATCCCAGTATGTCCGTTGTTATAGACATTAGAAAAGAGAATGCATTAATGGATGTGTCCAGTCTAGTATAAATCTTCCCCTAATTATTTCTGGCCAATTTATGAATGGACTGCAGCTTGTCTTATCGATGGGCAACACCTGCTATCTTCCTAAGTTGAAGTTTTCTTCCTGAATTCTGGCCACTCTCCAGAATAGGCTCATGGTTTTGTGTCCAAGATATGTACCACCTCCAAGCTCTGTGACATGGCCATGTACTGGAGAGCTGAAGAGAATGGCGAGCATCTCAGAAAACTTGGATATCATGGTGATCAGGAAAGTCTCAGTGGAGAAACCCTGCTTGGTGCCTTTTGCTTACTTATTGTTGTGTTGCACTGAATGTCAGGAAGGTCTTTGCCTCAGGCCACCTCTTTGTGAAGCCTGAAGAAAACTGTTTTCTTTCCAAATCCTATATTCAAATTTTAAATGAATGGGCATCAACTGTGGCTCTTCGCTTAATTGCTTTGGAAAGGGATGTGTCTGAATTAGCCTCTTGGCCCTGTGTGTGGCTGTGGCATAGATTCTCACCACCTGATGGATCTATAGAATGATCACATGTGTGCATCCAAAACCATAATAGCAAAAAGTCAGTCATTGTGGATGAAGTCTCTCCCCTTCCTCTGTGAGGTTCCTGACCTCCATCAAGTGAGAATAGGTTTTCTTTGGGTCAAATGAGTTCTTCAAAGCCCTGCAGAGGTGCTTGGGTTTTCACATGACTCCAAATCACATAAATAATATATTCCTGAAATTAGTAGTCCTCAAGTGGGAGAAACAGAGCAGTATTAATGGCAGGCTTATTTGATCACTTCTGGTTTACAGGAAGGATGTCCAGGCCACCCTGACTTCAGGCCAATAAGGGGCAAGCGAGCTTAATTTGGACATTGTCTTAGGCTGCGCCCCAAATGGAAAACTCCAGTCAGAGGTGAAGATAATTGACTATATGGAAGAAGATGAGGGCCATGTGGGAGTGATTTGGTTTTAATTTTGGTCATTTGTGTAGCGGTTGGAAGAAATGACTGGGTCCACCAGGGCTTGAACTCTGGTGTGATTCCCTTTAGAGACTGAGTTGTGGAACTCACCTCAGAGAAGTATTGCCATGAAATATGTTGGGATTTTAGGAGGCCACGCATGAGAGTCACCCTTGAAAACTGAGATCTAGGCCCAGGGTGGATTTCCACAGAGCACTGGGAATCTCAGCCAGGATATCACATGATTTTATTCTTAAAGACAAGGCAGCCATAGTTGAGAGTCAAAACACACATGGTCCTCACATTGTAGACCTCAATGGGCCTGGCTTCCTGTGACATTTTAGCCACTCTTTGGGAAGCCTTGGCTCTGAGATTTCTCCAGAGCTTTCATTGAAATGAGCTTCCTCAACTTTTAATGGTTACTGAATGAATTGAAACCCACAGTGCCTCCAACTTCATGCTTGAAAAATGGCTAGATAAATACCATGAAATTTTTGAAATTCCCGTGACCAGGTGGCACTGGAGAACCTTTGGATGTCCTGTTGCTGATCATGAGTATAGCAAACAGTGCCTTTATTGACTGAGTTACAAGAAAACGGTGTAGAACAGAGATGGCAGTAAGTTGGAGCCTGCTGACCAGTGGGTGTACAGCAGTGGTGGGCAGTTGTGTGATAAAACATCAGTGGTAGGGCCATGAGGATCTACCATTGGATTCCAAATGGCTCTTGACTTACATGATGCAGCAAGCAGACCCTTATATGTGAAGACATCTTGTTATATGATTAGGATTCAGGCCAATGTTCAGAATCAGGTTGATATGGACAAGGGGGCAATGGGGCAAGCTATGATGGATAGAAGCATGGTTGGTGCATTCTCCTGCAGACCATGACCCACCACACGTGACAGAACTCCCTCAAGTACTGTGTCCCAGTTGAGCTCCTTGTATTTTGTAAGGCAAATACCAAACTCCCAGTGCAGCTTCAAAAAACACCACAAAAAGTGAGGAGGACCAAATGGCTTCACAGTTCACACGGGGAGACACTTAGTCCCCAGTGGACACAGTTTACCTATAAAGAGAGAATTCAGCATAGCTGCCTCATGTTCATTGGAAAATAAGAAACCATGTCCTCCAGGGCACAGGTATGCAGACAAAGCTTTGATGGTCTCACTACAAAAGAAGCCAAATATCCTGACAACAACATATATTTCAAGTACCCAACCTCAGAGGCAGTTTCTCAAAAAGTTTGAAGGAAAGCATAGGTCCATGTTTGTGGAGTGTTTACCCTGTCCCTTACTTTTGGAAACTCCTCTACCACCTCCAAGGTTGTGAACTCCAGAGCATTTTCCATTCCAGATATACATTCACTGATTTTCTAACTCTTCTCCTCTAATTGTGGCTTACTTGGGGAGAAGGTAATGTGAAGGCATTGTTCTGGATTAGAGTGCTAGGATATTTTTGCAGCACATATTTGCATACACATTGGATTACTTTTCCAATTTTTCTTTTGAAATACTGAATCCCTGACACTAACACACACCTACTAGACTCAGAATACTCTTCCTAATATAATGGAGAAAAAAACCCAAACAGAATAGAAATACAAGCAGTTCAGAGGAGGCATGTTGTATAGTTGGACTTGCCTTTTGCATTATATAAGGTAGGAGTTATAAATCTATTCAATTTTTAATTGAAATAATTTTCCATGTGTTTTTAAAGTTAAGAAATATGTGATTTATTTTTTCCCTTTCTCTGTAGCCAATTCACACATGTATATTTATATGCACATATAGAATCCTAACAGGTATCACACGTACATTTTTGTGAGGTGGCTGACTTGGAAGTAAAAAATTGTGAGAAGAGATCACTCCTCTTAAATGCTGTTGGAACTAAAATTAAACATATAGGGTAGCTTCCTATTTGAACAACATTATACATAAACTTATGTTCAGTAAAATAAATATTTTTGCATCTGTGAATGATATATATTTAATGATGAATTTGGATTGGAATATATATTGCTACTTTTTAATGTCTCTTTTTGTGCTTGTGTGTGTATATATATATATATATATATATATATATATATATATATATATATATACACTCCACAGATTTTTCAAAATATAAAATATGTGTGTCCTATATACACTCTCTAAATTCATTCATGTTCATGTATGTAGATTTATAATGAAATTTATACAAGATTATTCCCAGAAATATTCATCCACCTGAAATACAGATTTGTTTCCTACTACGGAAAACTAACTTCAGTGACTGGTGCATACAAATCCTAATAATTCTACAGTAACTGACCCCGTCTAACATCAATGCAAGTAGATTCCTATGGGACATGATATGTAATTGGACGTTCATTTTTATTCAACACTGGTACAATATTATTTCTTCAGTTTTTGCACATCATAGGATATGAATTTCATCCACAATTCACAAATTGATAGGCATTTGTTTCAAATTTAATCACTTCCTGCTTCAGAACGCATGTATTGTCAGGGTTTCTTGACAGGTCTTTTCATGAGAATTCTTTCCAAACACATTATTTTCAATTTCCATAATCACTTTTGTAGCAAAACTCACAAACTCTTCATGATAAACCAAAAAACTAATATTATCATTAGATGTATAACTGGTTGTAATGAATGATTGTATATCAATATAAGTATGGTCTATTCATGCTTTATCTCCATATTCATAGACACAGGGTACACCTCTTTGTACCCCCAATACGAATTTTATGTCTTCAATATATTGCTCCCAGAAATGGTGGTAGAAATACTCATGTCACCTGATCTACATATACATTTTATCACAGTAATAATCTGGACAAAAATGTAAAGGTCACACTATGATTGTACCAAAGCCTAAATGTAATGTGAACATGAATTACTAAAAACATCCATGTCCAGGTTGCCTAATGCTCTCAAATGTCAATCCTATTGGTGACTACATATTTGTTTCTTGCAAGGATTATGTATTCAAACTCAACCCTGTTGAAAATGTCTAATCCTATCACTCACTATATACTTTGCCTGATTTCGTAATGTCACTATTGATATCTGCTTTTCTACATATTTTCCACAGCTCATCATAGTGACTGACTCGTCATATGTGCTGACATTTACATTCACTCTCTAACTAAAACCCTATTACTAAAGAACTTTTGGTCCAAATCCTATACTCACTCTTCTTCCTAACCCTACCAAATATCTTCCTAATCCTACCTACTATCCCTTTTTGACTAGATATTCTCTTCTACATTCAGTCATCCAAGGTACAAGGTCCTATGCCATTGTATATCGATTTAACTTAGACAACTGTGCAGAACATAATTCAAAGCTAACTATCCCAATCAAGGGCCCAATGACCTTCTGGGCTTCAAATCATACCTAGATTTCTGTTTTCATACTTCTATTTAACCTCTATATTCTTGTAAATATTGTACGTTCCCAATACCATTATTCATCACACAGAATGATTCCTAACAAAAATCAAACCAGTTATTAACCCTAAACATACACTGTTCCTTCAATCTCATTTTACAGAAGAGCAGGGACAGAGTGGTTCTTACAATACAGGAAAGCAGGGGACCTTCCACCTGCTGAGAACCTCAAAGGTCCATTCAGAAATGATACCTGGAGAAGTTGTAGGCAGGTATGAAGGTCCTGCGAGAGCAAAATTCATCTTCCATGGCGAGCAACCTGGTCAGGATGACGGGATGTGTCTGAATCAGCCTCTCTCTTCTTATTGTAGAGAAGACTGACCTGACCAGGCCTGTGTGGAGAGCTGTTCCCGGGTGCCTATAGTTGATATACCATTCTAACTTGTGAAAGTGTCACAGAAAGTAGGGGCAAACTCCATCTCATGGTAGCCTTGGAAGCAACGGTTAGGACAAAGTGGTTTCCAAGGCAGTGACCTCATTCAGTTCCAAGAAAGTGACATACCTCATTTCCTTGGTGATGGAACTCTCTGATCTTGGTATCAAAGAAGCCAGGCAGCCAAAAGTAGTCCCAGTCCCAGTCCCAGTAGGCTCATTGTTTTGATTTTCCAAGGACAGAGTCAGTCTTTCTTGGTACCTACTGATGTGAGGAAGGCAAATGCCAGGAGAGCTCTGGAGAGGGACTTTTTTTGAGAAAGCAGGTAGTGCCTCACCACTTTTTCCTGACAACTTCACAGAGTTGGCCAAGAAAACCAGATCTGAGAGAGGACAGGCCATTTTCGGGAATCATAGTATGGCCCACCATTCAGAGGACACCACGGATAGTCACAGACCTACTTGGGGAAAGGATGTGCCTTTGTGGGAGTTGGTGTGTGTTTGTGGTTTTGTCTCATGTTCTGAGAATAGGTAGGAAAGGTGGCTTGTTTGGTTGGATTGGACTGTTTCTACTAAGTTTTTGACAAGCCGAGTCTTTCTATGTCTGTGTCCGTTGTTGTTGACATTAGAAAAGAGAATGCATTAATGGATGTGTCCTGTCTAGTATAAATCTTCCCAAAATTTATCCTGCCCTATTTGTGAATGGACTGCAGCTTGTCTTATCGATGGGCAACACCTGCTATCTTCCTAAGTTGGTGTTTTCTTCCTGAATTCTGGCCACTCTCCAGAATAGGCTCATGGTTTTGTGTCCAAGATATGTACCACCTCCAAGCTCTGTGACATGGCCATGTACTGGAGAGCTGAAGAGAATGGCGAGCATCTCAGAAAACTCAGATATCAGGGTGACCAGGAAAGTCTCAGTGGAGTAACCCTGCTTTTTGCCTTTTGCTTACTTATTGTTCTGTTGCACTGAATGTCAGGAAGGTCTTTGACTCAGGCCACACCTTTGTGAAGCCTGGAGAAAACAGTTTTCAAATGGAAATGAAGGGAATCACCTTTGGCTCTTTTCTTAATTGCTTTGGAAAGGGATGTGTCTGAATCAGCCCCTTGGCCATGTGTGCGGCTGTGGCTTAGATTCTCAGCACCTGATGTATCTAAAGAAAGATCCCATGTGTGAATCCAAAACCAAAATGGCCAAAAGAGCAGTCATTGGAATGAAGCCTCTCGCCTTTCTCTGTAAGGTTCCTGACCTCCATCAAGTGAGAATAGAGATCCTTTGTGTCAAATGAGTTCTTCACAACCTGCAGAGGCTAGCCCATAGGTGCTTTGGTTTTCTCATGACTCCAATTCACATAAAGAATCTAACCCCTAAGTCAGTAGGCCTCAAATTGGAGAATTGGAATTTTATTAACGGCAAGCCTATTTGTTTACTCCTGGTTCACAGTAATGGTGTCCAGGCCACCCTGAAGGTATGCAAATGAGGTGCAAGGATGCTTATTTTGGACACTGTCTTGGGCTGTGCCCCTCATGGAAACCTTCAGGCAGAGTTTATGATGAGTGTTTATATGGAAGAAGATGAGGGACGTGTGGGAGTATTTTGGTTTTAATTGTATTCATTTGTGTCACGGAAGAGTTGACTGGGTCCATCTGGGCTTGAACTCTGGTGTGATTCCCCTTACAGACTGAGATCTGGAACTGAACTCAGAGAAGTATTGCCATGAATTGTGATGGGATTTTAGGAGGCCAGGCATGAGAGGTTACCTTGGAACCCGAGGTCTAGGCCCAGGTTGGCTTTCCAAAGAACACTGGGAATCTCAGCCAAGATATCACATGATTTAATTCTGAAAAACTTGGCAGCCATAATTGAGATTGAAAACACACATGGACCTCGCTTTGTAGACCTCAATGGGCCTGGTTTCATGTTACTTTTTGGGCACTTTTTGGGAAGCCTTGCCTGTGAGAGTGCTCCAGAGTTTACTGAAATTAGCTTCCTCAGCATTTAATTGTTCCTGAATGAATTGAAACCCACAGTGCCTCCAACTTCATCCGTGAAATATTGCTGGAAAATTATCATAAAATTTTTGAAATTCCCATGACCAGCTAAAACTGGAGAACCTTGGGATGTCCTCTTTATGATCATGAGTATACCAGACAGTGCCTTGATTGACTGGGTTTCAAGAAAATGGTGTAGAACAGAGATGCCAGTAAGTTGGAGCCTGGTGAGTAGTGAGACTAGAGCAGTGTTATGAAAGTGTGTGATAAAACATCTGTGGTGGGCCATGTGGATCTTCCATTGGCTTCCAAATGCCTTGTGACTGACATGGTGCAGCCAGTAGACCTTTTATTTGATAGAGGGCCCAATGGAGCCTTATGGGCTGAGTATATTGCCCCTGTATCCACTTCAAAGTTTACTGGGGTCCCCATCACTTCAAAAGTTACCACGAACTCAGGGAGGGGATCTGAGCCCCAACTTTTGTAGTCATCCTCCAGAGTCAGAATGGCTGGCTGGCATGGCTGTCTCTTTCTAGGGCACTCGTGGGCCCAGTGTCCTTTTTCTTTAGAATAGGCACATTGATTTGAGGCCAGGGATGGCCTCGGGCATGGGACCAGGTATCTCTTCCTGTCTCCCTATTTCTTAATTTCTGGCCCTTTTGGTGTTCTGACCAGGACCTTAGTCAACACCGTAGTCTGTCTTTTGTTTCTTTTATCCTCCCTTTGCTCCCTTCTCTTCCTCAGTTTCTCTCTTATAGTATACTTTCTCGGCTTCTCTGACTAAATCTCCCAAAATCATATCTTTTAATCCATCTAAGTATTGTAACTTTCTTTTAATATTTAGGACAGCTTGCCCAATAAAGGCCATTGTGACAGATGCTTTTTGATCCTCTGCCTGAGGATTGAAAGGTGTATATCTTCTATATGCCTCCATAATTCTCTCTAGAAACATAGAGGGAGATTCATTAGGCCCTCGAATAATCTCTCTTACCTTTGCCAAATTATTTGGAACCCAGCGAAAAGTGGACAGATGCTTTCTTACCTTCAAATGTGTTGAGGATCCAGTTTGGTCGCTTCAAGGAAAGCTGGCTTTGATTATGTTGGGAAGATGTGTCGGTCTCCCATCTGGTCCGAGGACATTTTTTCTAGCTTCCAGGAGGATTCTCTTTTGTTCCTCTGTCATGAAGAGAGTCCCTAAAAGTTGTTGACAGTCATTCCAAGCAGGCGGGTATGAAAACATCAATGATTCAACCAGACCTGTGAGCCGGGTAGGGTCCTCGGAAAAAGGGGGATTGTTATTTTTTCAGTTATATAGGTCTGAAGAGGAGAAAGGCCTACTGGTAGGCTTGCAATTTTCCCCCATTGTTGTCATCAATCATTGGCCCGTAGGGACATAGGGGGAGCATCACGGGAGTTACAGGGTTTTCAATGATTCACAGCCAGCGAGTTCCTTTATCCGGGCCATCTTCCTCCAGGGGAGGAGGTCTGTGTGTGCCACGGGGGAGTTATCTGGAGGGCCCTGGGCCAGCTTAGCTTCCTCCAATGGTGAAGAGGCTGAGTCAGCTGCAAGGGAATCACTTAGAGTGTGTTGGTGGTTGGGGGAAGAGGAGAGGGGATAAGGAGGGGGAGGAGAGTCCAGTAGAGTCAAATCTTGTGACTCAGGGAGAACAGAGGGTGGAGTAGGAGGATGAGCAGAGGGTTTGAGAGATCGTGGGGGAAACAATAGGAGTAGGGGAAGGGGGAAGGAAAGGCTTCACCCATGGAGGAGGAGATTTGCAGAGGTCCTACCAATTTAAGGTATATGGCTGTTTATCTGGATGGCTATGTGGGCCCAGCTGAAAGACAATATCTCTGATTTTTTAAATTAGTGGGAAGTAGAAAGATCTTTCTAGTGGCCATCCGACTCCAAAGTGGGACATTCTGAGGCTCAGAGATTCTGGCCGGTCCGGAGTTTTACTGAAAAAGAAAGATTCTGAGCTCTTAAGCGAACTTTGGTCCAGTGATTAAGGGTCAGGGACAGAGGCATTGAAGTGCTCTGTCGCATGATGAAAGATACACAAACTAAATGCAACGACACACGACACAGATATAACAAGACCATAAAGACAGGCAATGGATGTACATCACTGAGACCAGGAATCAGTAGACAGCAAAACCCGTTGGGATGGCAATACCGAATCCAAAACAAAATATCACTGAATCGAGGAGACAATTGTTCCTTGATTTCCTGAGTCCTCTGCGGCGTCCCCCAGGGAGGTGCCCTGTGTCTCTGTGAGAGGTCTCTCAGCCAAAGTCAGAGAGAACTCAGGCTCTTCATCGCAAGCGATATTTCCAAGCCCTAACATGAATCCTGAAACCAGAAAGAGGTGCCTTACTTGCTCCGAGAGGAGCCCTTTGGGGTCTCTCGTCCGCCAGTGACGGAACTCGGTGGAACATCAATATGTAAAGGTCCGGCGAGTGTCAGAGGAAGAGACCACCAAGAGACTGTCTCATGCAACAGCAAAGGGTTTATTTGGGGTCCAGCATGCTGGGGCTCAGAGCTCACTTGAATAGAGCAGAGAGCCCTGACAACAGTTTAAGCAGGGATTATTTACTTTCCTTGAGAGGGCAGGGAGGAAGTATACTGATGGGTAAGGGCGAGTGGGCGGTTTACATGCAACCTGGTGAGGGAGCATATTCTACAGTTTGGCAGTTGGGGACAGTACATTCTGGGAACAAGATTAGCAAACAGTTCTCAAGATTTCAACAGTGTTTTGTTAAGCATACAGAAAAACAGGAAGTGACAATTAACTATTTTAATAACCTTTCACTACCGACTATCCTTTTGGACTGGATGTTCTCTTCTACATTCAATTTTCCAAGGTACAAGGTCCTATGCCATTGTATATCGATTTATTCAAACCTAAGTATCCCAATCAAGGGCCCAATGCCCTTCTGGGCTTCAAATGTTACTTAGATTTCTGTTTTCATACATATATTTCACCTATGTATTCTTATACACATCACAGGTTCCCAATACCATTATTCATTCAGCAGAACGATTCCTAACCCAAATCAAACCTGTTATTAACCCTAACCATACACTGTTACCTCAATCTAACTTTACAGAAGAGCAGGGACAGAGTTCGTCTTACAATACAGGAATGCTGGGGATCTTCCACCTGCAGAGAACCTCAAATCTCCATGCAGAAATTATCACTGAAGAAGATATAGGCACCTCTGAAAAACCTCAGACAGCAAAATTCATCTTCCATGGCAAACAACCTGGTCAGGATGAAGGGTTGTATCTGAATCAGCCTTTCTATTGTTAATGTAGAGAAGATGGACCAAATGAGACCTGTGTGGAGAGCTGTTCCCGGGTGCCTATGGTTGATATACCATTCTAACTTGTGAAAGTGTCACAGGAAGCAGGGAAAGCATCCATCTCATGGGACCCTTGGAAGCAACTCTTAGTACAAAGTGGTTGCCAAGGCAGTGAACTCATTCAGTTCCTCATGGAAGTAACCTCACCTCACTTCCTTGGGGAAGAAACTCTCTGATCTTGGGATACAAAAAGCCAGTCAGACAGTGCCAGTCCATGTCCCAGTCCCAGTGGTCTCAATTTTTGGAATTCTAGATAACAGAGTCAGTCTTTCTTGGTACCCTCTTTGGACCATCCTGTTTGCATGGCCAAATGGAAGGAAAGCTCTGAAGAGGGGCCTTTCCTGAGAAAGAAGGTAGTGACTCACCGCTGGCTCCTGACAACTTCAGAGAGTTTGTTAAGGACACCAGATCTGAGACAGGACAGGCCATTTCGGGGCAACCTAGAATGCCCCACAGTCAGAGAACACTCCAGATATTCACAGACCTACTTGGGGGAAGAAGGGGGCTTTGTTGGTGTGGGTGAGGGTTTGTGGTTTTGTCTCATGTTCTGAGAATAGGTAGGAAATGCGGTTTGTTTTGTTTGGAGTGAACTGTTTCTAGTAAGTCGTTTGACAATGCGAGTGTTTCTGTGTCTGTGTACCCCACTGCGTCCGTGGTTGTAGATATTAGAAAAGAGAATGCATCAATGGATGTGTCCTGACTAGTAGAAAGCTTCCCAGCATTCATCCTCCCCAATTTATAAATGGAATGCAGCTTGCCTTATTGATGGGCAACACCTGCTATCTTCCTAAGTTCCTGTTTTCTTCCTGAAATCTGGCCACTCTCCAGAAGAGGCTCATGGTTTTGTATCCAAGATATGTGCCACCTCCAAGCTCTGTGACATGGCCATGTAGTGGATAGCTGAAGGGAATGGCGAGCATCTCAGAAAACTCAGATATCAGTGTGACTACTAATGTCTCAGTGGAGAAACCCTGTTTGGGCCTTTTGCTTAACAATTGTTCTGTTGCCCTGAATGTCAGGAAGGTCTTTCCCACATGCCACCCCTTTGTGAAACCTGAAGAAAACAGTTTTCAAATGCAAATGAATGGGCATCACCTGTGGCTCTTTGCTTAATTGCTTTGGAAAGGGATGTGTCTGAATCAGCCTCTTGGCCCTGTGTGAGGCTGTTGCTTAGATTCTTAGATGGATGGATCTAAAGAAAGATATCATGTGTGCATCCAAAACCAAAATGGCTAAAAGAGCAGTCATTGTGGATGAAGTCTTTCCCCTTCCTCTGTAAGGTTTCTGACCTCTATCAAGTGAGAATAAGGAAGACACACCAAGCCAATTGATGGCTACTTTTGGAAAAATTGTACCACTGCTGATAGCGTCAGCGTATATACCCCAACACTACCACAAGTGGCTTCACCAAGAGAGAGTTCACAATGCATAAAAGTGATACATAGTCCTGACAAGTTCTGCAAGAATTTCAGGGATGGCTATTGCAGAAGCTGTAGATTGGTTTTATCTTTGACTTCAATGGCACTGGTATGAAGATAGAAATTCTGGCAATAATGGGTAAAGGAAAATTATTTAACATTCCAGAAGGCACTAAAAGAAAATAATTTTCTTAAAAATTTACATTATTTTGAAGAGAATTATTAAATATAATGAAATGAAAAGATGAAGTAAACAAACAGGTCTGTTAACTTCCTTTTTTGTTCACATATTAAAACAATGCTCAACAGTTGTTTACCCAATTTAAATTAAACCATTTAGATCACGTGAATAAAAAAAATATTTGCATACATTTTTTTATGAGCACTCATCATATATGATATATGGACATACGTACATTCAAACATATAACACAAAACACAAGTGTGCACACAAAATATAATACATACAACACATAACATAATAGTAAAGGCCTTATAACTTTTCACAGGTGAAATCACCAGTGCAATGTTTAAAAACTCTATAGTCAAAATATAGAACTGATCAGCAAAACATTAACCTAGGTCTCAATGAGCTAAAAAAAACAAATAAAACTTCATGATACGGGAAAGGGCAATAATAAAATAGATATTGAAAAAAGCATCCCTGTTCTGTCACAGATGTAAGGATAGTGAAACTGGAGTTTTGGATATCAGCTGTTATGGATTTGAGCCAAATCATCTTATTTTGGTCTATAGAAATCGCTTTAGTTAATCTCTCTGAAATCCAAATCGGCCGTTGTTCTTCCTGTGGAAACACACAAACAGACCCCTGACTCCAGACAATCACTGGGTCAGTACTTTAGTTAATCTCTCTGGAATCCAATTTGGCTGCTGTTCTCCCTGTGGAAACACATAAAGAGACTCCCGACTCCAGGCAATCTCTGGGTCAGGACCTTAGTTAATCTCTCTGTTATTTAAATTGGCTGCTGTTCTCCCTGTAGAAACACAGAAAAAGACCCCCGAGTCCAGACAATAATTGGGTCAGGACATTTCTGTTGTCCTGTTAGAATATCCTTCCAAAGTACCTTGAACTTATGCACATTTTTTGGACACATATGCTTTTCCGCAGCACTAAGTCCTGATGAATCCAAATTTAAAAAGTTTAGAGTAAAAAGGGTTATTTTAAGTTTATCTTTGGGGAATTCATACCCCTTCCCAATTGCGTCTTTTTGCTTTAATAAGTACATTTTAATAGTTTCATGTGCTCTTTCACTATGCATTGTCCCTGTGGATTGTATGGCATTCCTGTTATATGAGTAATGCCAAATGATGAGAAAAATTGTTTAAAAGAGGTAGGAGTATAATCAGGGGCATTATCTGTTTTTAACTGTTTTGGAATGTCCAAAGTGGCAAATTTTGTAAGTAATGAGCTATAACATCTTTAGTTTTTTCCCCCGAATGAAGGGAGCCCATCAAAAATCTAGAAGAAGTATCAACTGTAACATGCAAATATTTTAATTTTCCAAATTCTGGCAAGTGTGTGACATTCATCTGCCAAATATGGTTAGGTATCAATCCTCTAGGATTGACTCCAAGATTAACTTGTGGTAAAAAGGTCACACAATTTTGACATTGTTTTATTATTTTTCTATCTTTTTCCTTAGTTATTTTAAAACACTTTTGTAAAGTATTAGCATTGACATGAAACTTTTTATGAAAATTTGTAGCTTCTTCTAGTGTAGAGAAAATATCTATGTAAGTCATGTGTAGTTTAATCTGCTAAATCATTGCCAAAACTAAGGGCTCCAGGCAATCCTGTATGTGCCCTGATATGTCCTATAAAGAATGAATCTTTTCTCTCCCAGATTAGACATTGTATACTGGAAAGCAAAGAGAAAACAGTAGCGGAAGGGGAAATACTACCAGCATCTTCAAGGGATACTATAGCATTAACTATATACTGACTAAGGGAAAATAAATTAAATACAGAATCATTAAACATCACAAAAGCTTGTAATACTGCATTAAGCTCTACCTTTTGAGCTGATTGTTTGGGTAGTAAAAATGTAAAAGTTTGATCAGGTGTAACTATTGCTGCTGTGCCATGATTTGTCTCATCAGTGAATATACTTGGAGCATTCATGATACTTGTTTTCTTGTCATTTTTGGAAAAATTACAGGATTCGATGACCAAAAAGACAATAAAAGATTAGATGGTAAGTGGTTATCAAATGAAACATTTGATTTACACATGATTACTGCACAAGTATTTAACTCATTAGCTAATTTATCAATTTGATTCAAAGAATATGGAGTAATAATTTTATTGGGTGAAATTCCACACACTCACTTTGCTGCTTTTATTCCTATGAGTATTAATTGTCCCTCAGTCTCAGGATACCTAGTAATAATAGTGTGAGAAGTATAAGATAAATGAATCCATAATAATGGACCTTCTTGCCAAAATACTCCTGTAGAAATACTTTTTTTTGTTGGTAGTACAATAAATAATAAAGGCAAAATTATATCAACTCTATTCAAATGCATATTATCCATTTATGTTTCAATGATTTTTAATGCCTTTCTTGCTTCAGGTGTTAACATTCTGGGTGAATTTGGATCTAATAGACCTTTTAGGATATCAAATAAATGTCCCAACTCTCCTGTTGGTATAATTAGTTAAGGCCTTATCCAATTTATGTCTCCTAATAACTTTGAAAGTCATTAGTTGATTGGAGTTGATCTACTCCTATTTGAATTTTTGGTGGACTGACCATGGTTGAGGATAATAGAACTTTTAAATAATTTATTGGAAATTTTAATTATACTTTATCTATTGCTATCTCTAGATTATAATTTTTTTAATCAGTTTGTAAGTGTGACATAACATTGTAGCAATGTGTTTTTAGCTTTGTGTGCAAATGATACATCATCCATATAGTGAAATATTTGTAGTTAAGGATTTTGATTTCTAAATTGCAGGATTACTTTGTTAACATAAATTTGACATGTAGTTGGCCATCCCTTGAGGGAGTAGTTTCCACTCTTACCTCTGATAAGGAGCTTCATGATTCAGTGCAGGGATAGTAAATGCAAAACGTGGACTATCCTCAGGATGAATTGGAAATGAAAAAAAAAAACAATCTTTAATATGTATAACTAAAACATACCAAGTTCTTGGCAAAGCAGACAATTGAGGAATCCCTGATTGAGCAGGTCCCGTAATAACCATCTCATTATTAATGGTTCTTAAATCTTGCAATAATCTCCATTTACCAGATTTCTTTTTGGTGACAAAAATGGGAGTATTATGGGGAGATACAGAAGGTTGTATATGTCCTTCCGCTAATTGTTGTTTGATCAGGTCATGGGCTGCTTGTATCTTTTCTTTAGTCAGGGGCCATTGAGGAACCCATACTGGTCTTTCTGATTTCCAAGTAATTTTTATTGTCTCAGTGGCCCTTTCTGAAAATCCAACACATTTTTGTCTGTTCCTTGATCTATTTGTGTTGGTGCTCCTATACCTTCTTCTTGTTTTTCTAATATTTTTCTTTTCCTAAAACCTTGTCTAGCCATAGTAGTGGGTGCATTTTGGTTGACCTTATTTGTTAATGTCAAACCTAATTGATCAAGGACATCTCATCCCCATTAATTAACGGGAAGATGATCCAATACATATGGCTGTATAGTTCCTTCACATCCTTCAGGATCCTTCCAATCTAATACAATTGCACCTTTAAGGGGATTAGTCGCCACTCCTAGGCCTCAAAGCATTTGAGTGGCTTGTTGTAATGGCCAATGTTTTGGCCATTCTTGATGAGAGATGATGCTAGAGTTTCCACCTGTATCCAGTAGCCCATTAAATTCATGTCCTTGAATATTTAATTTTAGCATGGGGCGAGAATCTAAATTTAAAGAAAGCATAGCCCAATCTACACCTGTGTAGTCTAATCCCATGGAACCTCTTTCTACAGAATGACTAGAAAATTTATTATGTAGGCTGAGTATTATTAATAACTGTGCTATTCTATCTCCTGGTGAAATTACTGATAAATCCTTTGGAGAACTGGCTATAATTTTTATTTCACCTTCATAATCGGAAACAATTACCCAAGGAATTATCCTAAGTCCTTTTAGAGTAGAAGAGCTGCATCCTAATAATAAGCCTACTGTTCCTTTGGGAAGAGGTACTTTCAGCCCTGTGGGAATTATTTGAACTCTCATCTCTGGAATTAGTACTGATCTGGCGGAGGCGCTGATGTCCAACCCTGTACTCCCTCTGGTTTGTCTGACGAGGGATCTGATAAAAAATGTGTCCTGTGCACTATCCTGATGGGGTTGCTGGGTTCCTCCAGTGCTCCGTATATTTGTGGTTTTGGGACACAGAGCATTGGGCCCACCTCTCCATTTTTTGGCAGTGGAGCCCAATGCCTTTCTCCATAATATTGTGGATAAACACCTAGTCTTTGTTCATTTTTTGATAATGAAGTACCTTCTATGTTTGTTTGAGAATGACATTCATTAGCCCAATGTCTTCCTCTATGGCATCGTGGGCAAATACACGGTATTCTACTCCTTTGATTCCTAGTTTTGTTAAACCCTCCTCCTATGGGGCAATTCCTTTTAAAATGTCCTTTTCTTCACAATTCTAGCATGTTCTTGGCCTGGCATCTAAAGCCTGTTTTACTGTAGCTGCAACGACTTGCTCTTATTCATTAATGTCTCTACATAATTTAATATATGTGTTTAAATCTTCATGTTTCCATGGTCTAATGATATCTCTGCACCAACAATTCCCTTGGTCATAAGCCAGTTGTTTTATTAATGGAATTGCTTGTTCTGTATTCCCAAAAACTCTAGTAGCTGTTTTAATAAGCCTATCTACAAATTCAGCATAAGATTCATTAGCTCCTTGTATTACCTTAGATAATTGACCTTGTAATCCTCCAAGTCCTTGTGAAGTCTTCCATGCCCTAACCACTTCTACAGCAATTAATTCGTATATACCATGATCATATGGAATTTGTTGCTGCTGATCCTCATTAGGTCCCTTTCCTAACAACATATCTAGATTTCTCTGAGGATAACCAGCTGCTGCATTTCGCCTAGTCGTCTCCTTGCAAAATTTCTCATTGGCAACCTTCCATAACAGGTATTGTCCTCCCTTTAGCACAGCTTTACACATATTAGCCCAATCTACTGGCATCACATTTAAGTTGTTAATAGATTGGACCAAGCTTACAATGAAGGGTGCTTGAGGACCATAGGTTGTTACAGCCTCTTTTAGCTGCTTCACTATTTTAAAATTTAAAGCAAGGTGAATTCTCTGCCCTCCTACCTAAAATACCGGGCATGTAAATACTTGAGATCCTGTCTCAGGAACCGAACTATCAACTGCGGGGGTTGGGGGCCTCCCAGCATATGGAGGTGGCCTTGTTAGTTGGACATTTACATCCTCTGGTGATAGAAAGGTGTTAGTGACAGTTTCCTGTAGAGGTGGCGCTGTGGTTGGACACTTATGCCCTCTGGTGATAGAAAGATGTTAGTAGCAGTCTCCTTTTGTAACTTTGCCCCTGATGGCTTTTTCTGCTCTAAGCTTTATTCCTCTATCTGTGTCTTAACTGAATGCTTTGGACTAAGCAAAGCAGATATGAACGTCCACAATGGCAATGTGCCAACTGGCTGAGTCCCTGGGCTGTTCTTTTCTACTCTTTTGAAATCTTCACCATGATGGTTCCATTATGATATACTTAACAACTCCTCCTTAAAAGGCCATGGGGTACATTTTTGTATTTTATCACTGTATGCCCTGACTGTTCTTGATTTTACTGATACACCTCCTTCCTCTAACAATTTACTTAACACTCTTTCAGTTTGTTTTTTACTAATTTCTGATCCCGTATTTCTACTATAATAAAACCCAACAAGATGACTCCAAACAAAACAGAGACAGACTGAAATAAAAAGGGAACAACAAAAAGTCATTAAAGCCTTTCTTTCCTCCTGACATGTGTGTCCGTACTTTCTCCCTATCTGTTCCTCAGACGTGAATAGTTTTTCCTCATATGTGAGTGGTTTTTCTTCCGTCTCAATCATCTCCATGGACAGGCAGCTTAAAACAAAAGTGAAGCAAAACTAAAGAGGAATCTTAAAATGGCTACCCATCCTCTTGCCCTGCCCTCAGGGGCGAGCAGTTTACCTTATCACTTACCCTCAGTCGTTCCCTGTGCAAGCGAGGAAATGCTGCAGTCTGGCTGGGAAGAGTTAGGAGCCACTTGTCAAAAGAAATGAGCTTTATTTTTAGAAAAACACACGCCATACAAAACAGCTCCTCAGGAAAAACCCTCAGAGCCCAACTGCCACCACTGGCTTCCTTATAAAGTCTCTGTCACTCCCACAAGCCTCTCCACCTTCCACAATTCTCCTGCTCTTGAGGCCGATTGGTTGGGTTGCGTGGGTAGAGCCAAAAAAGTCCCCCAACGAGCAGCTCCGTGGTCTGAAAGGGCAGGGAAACTGTCCAATGAGCATCACCACAGAGGAGCCAATCAGCTAGATGTTGCTGGGGCCGCTGTGAGCCAATCATCAGCTTGCAGTCTGAAAGGGCGGGGAAACAGTTCAATGAGAATCTCCAATGAGCTAGATGTTGCTGGGGCCACTGTTAGCCAATAATCATCCAACAGCTGGGAATTTGCTGCCAGCTGGAAGTTTGCTGGGGCCCCTTCATATGTGGCTCTCAACAAATTCCTGTCTCCTTTCTCTGTAGCCTATTCAACACATGTATTTTTATATGCACATGTAGAATCCTACCTGTTATCACACGTACGTTTTAGTGAGGTTTGTGACTTGGCCAATAGAAGTTATGAGAAGAGATCACTCTTCCTAAACGCTGTTGGAACTGAAAATTCAACCTATGGGGGAGCTTCTTAGTAGAACACCATTATACATAAAAACATTTTTAGTGAAATAATTATATTTGCATCTGTGGATGGTATATATTTTATGATGAATTTCGATTGGCATATATATTGCTAGATTTTAATTTCTCTGTGTGTGTGTCTGTGTGTGTGTATATATATGTATATGTCTGTGTGTGTGTGTGTATACACACACTCTCCAAATTTTTCTAATTATCAAATATATGAGTCTTATTATACATTCCTTAAAATCATTCATATTCATGTATGTGAATTTATGATCAACTATTCACAAGATTATTCTCAGAAATATACATCCACCTGAAATACATATTTGTTTCCTAGTACTGAAAACTAACTTGAGAGAATGGTGCATACAAATCCTAATATTTCTACAGTAATACCCAGTTTAACATCAATGCATGCAGTTTCCTATGCGACATGATGTGTATTTTGCAGTTCATTTTTATTAAACAGTGGTATATTAATATTTCTTCAGTTTATGCACATCATAGCATATATATTTCTTCCACAAATTCACAAATTTATAGACATTTGTTTCAATTTCAATCACCTCCTGCTTCAGAACTCATATATTCCTCCAGGTTTCTTGACTGGTCTTTTCATGAGACTTCTTTCAAAACACATTATTTTCGATTTCCATAATCATTTTTGAAGCAAAACTCACACACTCTTCATGATAAACCATAACCCTCATATTACTGTTAGATGTATAACTGGTTGTAATGAATGTATGTATATCAATTAAAGATTTTCTGTATATTTTCAGATATCAAATCAATTCATTATTTAATGTTGGAATCATTTTTATTATTTATTCACAGTATGGTCTATTCATGAATTATTTCTATATTCATTGACACAGAGTACACCACTTTGTTCCCCCAATATGAATTTATATGTCTTCAAAATATTGCTCCCAGTAATGGTGAAAGAAATACTTATGTCACCTGATCTACATATACATTATACCACAGTAATACTCTGGACACAGAAAGCAAAGGTCACTCTTATGTTTGTACCAAAGCCTTAATGAAAAGTGAGCATGGATTACTAAAAACATCCATGTCCAGGTTGCCAAATTGTCTCAAATGTAATTCCTATTGGTCGCTATATATTTGTTTCTTCCTAAGATTATGTATTCAACCTCAAGCCTGTTGAAAATGTCTAATTCTATCCCTCACTTTATACTTTGCCTGATTTTTAATATCTCTATTGATATCTGCTAACCTACATGTTTTCCCCAGTTCATCATTGTAACTGACTCTTCACATGTCCTGACATTTACATTCACTCTCTTATTGAAAAGCTATTGCTAAAGAACTTTTGGTCCAAATTCTATACTCACTGTTGTTTCTAAACCTAGCAACTATCTTCCTAATTCTACTGACTTTCCCTTTTTGACTGGATGTTCTCTTCGACATTCAGTCATCCAAGGTACAAGGTATTATGCCATTGTGTATCGATTTATCTGAGACATCTGTGAAGAACATAATTCAAAGCTAAGTAACCCACTAAAGGGCCCAATGTCCTTCTGGGCTTCAAATCTTACGTAGATTTTTGTTTTCATACTCATATTTCATCTATATATTCTTGTAAATATTGCAGGTTCCTGATACCATTATTCATCCTGCAGAATGATTCCTAACCCAAATCGAATGTGCTATTAATTCTAACCATACAATGTTCCCTCAATCTAACTTTACAGAAGAGCAGGGACACTGTGACCAGGAAAGTCTCAGTGGAGAAACCCTGCTTTGGACCTTTTGCTTACCTATTGTTCTGTTGTCCTGAATGTCAGGAAGGTCTTTGCCTCAGGCCACCCCTTTGTGAAGCCTGAACAAAACAGTTTTCAAATGGAAATGAATGAGCATCACCTGTGGCTCTTTGCTTAATTGCTTTGGAACAGGATGTGTCTGAATCAGCCTCTTGGCCCTGTGTGACTTAGATTCTCAGCACCTGATGGATCTAAAGAAAGATTCCATGTGTGCATCCAAAACCAAAATGGCAAAAAGTTCAGTAATTGTGAATGAAGTCTCTTTCCTTCCTCTGTTAGGTTCCTGACCTCCATCAAGAGAGAATAGGGATCCTTTGGGTCAAATGAGTTCTTGAAACCCTGAAGAGGTGCTTGGGTTTTCTCATGACTCCAAATCACATAAAGAATCTATACCTATCAGTCAGTAGTAGTCAGTCAATATTGCTCCCAGAAATGGTGGAAGAAATACTCATGTCATCAGATCTACATGTACATTTAATCACAAAAATATTCTGGACACAAAATTCAAAGTTCACATTTTTTATTGTACCAAAGCCTAAATGGAAAGTGAACATAGATTACTAAAAACATCCATGTCCAAGTTGCCTAATGCTCTCACATGACAAACCTATTGGTGACTACATATTTGTTTCTTCCTAAGATTATATATTCAAACTCAACCCTGTTGAAAATATCTAAGCCTATCTCTCACTTTATACTTTGCTTCATTTCATAATGTCTCTATTGATATCTGCTTACCTAAATATTTTCCCAAGTTCATCATTGTGATTGACTCTTCACATGTGCTGACATTTAAATTCATTCTGTAACTATTGCTAAATAACATGTGTTCCAAATCCTACACTCACTCTTCTTCCTAAACCTACCTACTATCTTCCTAATCCTACTGACTATCCCTTTTTGACTGGATGTTCTCTTCGACATTTAGTCATCCAAGGTACAAGGTCCTTTGCCATTGTATATGGATTTATCTGAGACATCTGTGCAGAACGTAATTCAATGGTAAGTAACCCAATCAAGGGCCCAATACCCTTCTGGGCATCAAATCTTACTTAGACTTCTGTTTTCATGAGTACATTTCACCTCTATATTCTTATCAATATTGCAGGTTCCCAATACCATTATTCATCCAGCAAAATGATTCCTAACCCAAATCGAACCTGTTATTAACCCTAATCATACAGTGTTCCCTCAATCTTACTTTACAGAAGAGCAGGGACAGAGTTGGTCTTATAATACTGGAATGTAGGCGATCTTCTACCTGCTGAGAACCTCAAAGGTCCAAGATGTAGGCAGCTATGAAGGACCTGAGAGACCAAAAGTCATCTTCCATGGCAAACAACCTGGTCAGGATGAAGGGTTGTGTCTGAATCAGCCTCTCTCTTCTTAATGTAGAGAAGATGGACCAAAGGAGGCCTGTGTGGAGAGCTGATTCCGGTTGCCTATGGTTGATATACCATTCTAACTTGTGAAAGTGTCACAGGACGTAGGGGAAGCCTCCATCTCATGGGACCCTTGGAAGCAACTGTGAGGACAAAGTGGTTGCCAAGGCAGTGACCTCATTCAGTTCCTGAAGGAAGTGACCTGACCTCACTTCCTTGGTGATGGAATGTGGGATCCAGGAAGCCAGGCACACAGAGCCAGTCCCAGTTCCACTCCCAGTGGTCTCACTTGTTTGGATTTACCAAAGGCTGAGTCAGGCTATCTTGGTACCTAGAGATGTGAGGATGGCCAAACGGAAGGAAAGCTCTGAACAGGGGCCTTTTCTGAGAAAGCAGGTAGTGGCACATCACTGGATTTTGAAAAGTCTCAGTGAAGAAACCCTGGTTTGTGCCTTCTAATTACCTATTGTTCTGTTGCCCTGAATGTGAGTAAGGTCTTTGCCTCAGGCCAACCCTTTATGAAGCCTGATGAAAAAGTTTTCAAATGAAAATGAATGGGCTCCAGAATGGCAATATGTAAATCAATGGTTGTGCAACTGAAGTGATTCTGCAATCTGTATATGGGGTAAAAATGGGAGTTCATATCCCACTTGAATCAAAGTGTGAAATATGATATATCAAGAACTATGTAATGTTTTGAACAACCTACAATAAAAATTAATTTAAAAAAAAAGAAAATGAATGGGCATCATCTGTGGCTCTTTGCTTAATTTCTTTGGAAAGGGATGTGTCTGAATCAGCCTCTTGGCCCTGTGTGAGGCTGTGGCTTAGATTCTCAGCACCTGATGGATCTAAAGAAAGATCCCATGTGCGCATCCGAAACCAAAATGGCCAAAATAGCAGTCACTGTGGATGAAGTATCTCGCATTTCTCTGTAAGGTTCCTGACTTTCATCAAGTGAGATTAGGGATCTTTGGGTCAAATGAGTTCTTCCAAGCCCTGCAGAGGCTAGCCCATAGCTGCTAGGGTTTTCTCATGACACCAATTCACATACAGAATCTAATCCCCACGGCAGGTAGTCCTCAATTTGGAGAAGCAGAGCAGTATTAACGGCAGGCCTATTTGATCATTCCTGGTTCACAGGAAGGGTGTCCAGGCCACCTAGATGTTAGGCAAATGAGGGGCTGGGGAGCTTATTTTGGATACTGACTTGGGCTGCGCCCCTCATGGAAACCTCCAGCCAGAGTTTATGATGAGTGTCTATATGGCAGAACATGAGGGCCATGTGGGAGTGTTTTGATTTTATTTGTGGTCATTTGTGTGGCAGTTGGAAGAGATGACTGCGTCCACCTGGGCTTGCTCTGATTCCCCTTAGAGACTGAGTTCTGGAACTGACCTCAGAGGAGTATTGCCATGAATTGTGTTGGGATTTAAGAGGCCACGCATGAGAGTCGCCCTAGGAAACTGAGATCTAGTTCGAGGGTAGCTTTCCACAGGACACTGGGAATCTCAGCCAGGATATTATATGATTTTATTCTTAAAGACTTGGCAGCCTTAAACACACCCCAAAACACACATGGACCTCACATAGTAGACCTCAATGTGCCTGGCTTCATGTCACCTTTTGGAACTCTTTGGGAAGCCTTGCCTGTGAGAGTTCTCCAGAGATTTCATTGAAATGAGCTTCCTCACCATTTAATGGTTCCTGAATGAATTGAAACCCACAGTGCCTCCAACTTCATCCTTGAAAAATGGTTAGATAAATACCTTGAAATTTTTGAAATTCCCATACCCAGGTGGCACTGGAGAAACTTTGGATGTCCTGTTTCTGATCATGAGTATACCAGACAGTGCCTAGATTGACTGGGTTTCATGAAAATGGTGAAGAAGAGAGATGTCAGTAACTTGGAGCCTGTTGACTAGTGGGCCTAGAGAATTGGTGGGCAGGAGTGTTGTAAAACATCTGTGGTGGGGCCATGTGGATCTGCCATTGGCTTCCAAATGGCTTTTGACTGACATGGTGCAGCTAGCAGACCCTTCTATGCAAAGGCTTCTTGTTATATGGAGAGTTTTCAGGGCAATGTTCAGAATCAGGTTGCTATGTTCAAGGTGGTTCAGGTTGCTATGTGAGATAGAAGCCTGGTTTGTGCTTTCTCCTGCATACCCTGATCCACCACAAGTGACAGAACTCCCTCCAGCACTGTGTGCCAGTTGAACTCCTTGTATTTCATGAAGAAAATACTTAACTCCCAGTGCAGCAGCAAAAAAAAAACCAGGAAAAGTGGAGGATGACCAAATGGCTTCATAGTCCACACGGGGAAACACTTAACCCCCACTGGCCACAAAGAGAGAATTCAGCACTGCTGTCTCAGGTTCATTGGAAAATAACATACCATGTCCTCCAGGTCACATAGATGCAGACACAGCTTTGTTGGTCTCACTACAAAGGAAGCTAAAGCTCCTGACAACAACATATATTTCAAGTACCCACCCTCAGATGCAGTTTCTCTAGAAGACTTTAGGCCAGCAGCACTCCATGTTTGTGGAGTGTTTACCCTGTCCCTTACTTTTGGAGACTCCTCTACCACCTCCAAGGTTGTGAAATCCTCAGCATTTTCCATTCCATAAATATATTCACAGATTTTCTAACTTTTCTCTAATTGTGTCTTACTTGGGATTGATGGTAATGTCAAGGCGTTGTTCTGGATGAGAGTGGGAAGATTTTTGGTAGCACATATTAACATACACGTTGGATTCATTTTCCAATTTTCCATTCTAAATACTGAAACCCTGACACAAACCCATTACCTAATAGTCTCTGACTACTAATTCTAATATGATGGAGAAAATTAACCAAAACAGAATAGAAATGCAAGCAGTTCAGAGGAGGCATGTTGTATTTTTGCACTTGCCTTTTGTGTTATATAGGGTAGGAGTTATAAATCTAGTCAATTATTTGTTGAAATAGTTCACCATGTGTATGTAAAGTTAAAAAATATGTGAATTCCTGTCTCCATTTCTCTGTAGCCTGTTAAGCACATGCAATTTTATATGCACATATAGAATCCTACCTGGTATCACATCTACATTCTTTTCAGCTGGCTGACTTTGCAGGTACAAATTGTGAGAAGAGATCACTCCTCCTAAATGCTGTTTGAACTGAAAATTCAAACTATGGGTGAGCTTCCTGGTTTAACAACATTATACATAAATCCATGTCCGGAAAATGAATATTTTTGCATCTGTGGATGATGTATATTTCATGGTGATTGTCCATTGGAATATATATTGCTATTTTTAATGTCTCTCTGTATATATATATATATATATATATATATATATATATATATATATATATATATATATATATAATACTCTCCAGATTTTTCAAATTATGAAAAATGGGTTTTACTGTACACTCCCTAAATTCATTCATATTCTTGTATGTGGATTTATAATCAACTTTTCACAAAATTATTCTCAGAAATATTCATCCACCTGAAATACATATTTGTTTCCTATTACTGAAAACTAATTTCAGTGAATGGTGCATACAAATCCTAATATTTCTACAGTAAGTTTAACATCAATGCAAGTAGATTCTGATGGGACATGATGTGTAGTTTAACATTCATTTTTATTCAACACTGGTACATTACTATTTCTTCAGTTCATTCATATCATAGGATATATATATTTCAAGCACAAGTTAGAAAATTTATAGACAATTTTTTTCACTTTCAATCACTTCCTGCTTCAGAACACATGTATTCCTCCATCTTTCTTGGCTTGTCTTTTCATGAGACTTATTTCCACACATATTATTTTTGATTTCCATAATCACTTTTGTAGCAAAACTCACACATTCTTCATGATAAACCATAACCCTAATATTACCATTATTTTTGTAACAGGTTGGAATGAATGATTGTATATCAATATAAGATTTCTTATAAGTTTTCAGATATCAATTCAAATCATTATTAAAAGTGGAACCAGTTTCATTATATATTCACAGTAATGTCTACTCATGCATTATCTCTATATTCATAGTCACAGGGTACACCTCTTTGTTTCCCCAATATGAATTTATACGTCTTCAAATATTGCTCCCAGATATGGTGGAAGAAATACTCATGGCCCCTGATCTAAATATACATTTAATCACAGTAATATTCTGGACACAAAATGCAAATGTCATGCTTATGATTGTACCAAAGCCACAATGTAAAGTGAACATGTATTACTAAAAACTTCCATGTCTAGGTTGCCTAGTGCTCTCAAATGTCAATCCTATCGGTGACTACATATTTGTTTCTTCCCAAGATTATATATTCAAACTCAACCCTCTTGAAAATCTCTAATCCTGTCAATCACTTTATACTTTGCCTGATTTTGTAATGTTTCCATTGATATCTGCTTTCCTACATATTTTGTCCAGTTTGTCATTGTGACTGACTCTTCACGTGTGCTGACATTTAACTTCACTCTCTAACTGAAACCCTATTGCTAAAGAACTTTTTTTCCAAATCCTATACTCATGCTTCTTCCTAAATCTACCAACTATCTTCCTAATCCAACGAACTATACGTTTTTGACAGGATATTCTCTTCTACATTCAATCATCCAATAAATGTCGGGTGAGCGGCAGAGGAAGATACCACCAAGAGACTGTCTCATGCAACAGCAAAGGGTTTATTGGGGGTCCAGCATGCTGGGGCTCAGTGCTCACTTGAATAGAGCAGAGAGCCCTGAGAACAGCTTAAGCAAATCTTATATACTTTCCTTGGAGAGGGCAGGGAGGAAAGTTTATTGATGGGTCAGGGCGAGTGGGCAGTTTTCATGCAACTGGTGAGGGAGTACATTCTACAATTTGGCAGTTGGGGACAGCACATTCTGGGAACAAGATTAGCAAACAGTTGTCAATATTTCAACAGTGTTTTGTTAAGCATACAGAAAAACAGGAAGTGACAAGTACTAATTTTATTAACCTTTTATTCTCCACTTCTTCTTCTGGCTACTTTTAGTCATAAAAGTGATCATTGTTGGGTGTACATTCTATGTCTGCTAGTGGGGTATTGCCATAAGTTTAACTTGTCCAATTTGAGCTTGGAGAAAAGAAATTACACGGTTGAGCAAACATGGTTTTATAGTTAGCAACAATATGAAGAGTATTTTTGGACCGGCCAGGGTTGATAAAAGCATAGTTAACCATGAAGACTGTGTGAACCAAGACTCAAACAACCATTTTTGGGCCTCTATCTCTGGTTGTTTCTCTTCAAGTTGTCTTTTTAATTTACTCATAGATTTTTTTACAACTCCAGTATTGTCGGCATAGAAACAACATTCTTCCCTCAATGCAGCACAAAGGCCTCCTTCTCTCATGAAGTGGAGGTCCAACCCTCGACTGTTCTGTAAAATAAGTTCAGAGAGACAGGTAAAAGATTCCTGCAAAGCTCTGATGGAGGTTTCTAATATCTTAGTTTTGGTCTATTGCTGCTTCTAATTGGGTCATTTGTTGTGTCCCATGGACCAGGGCAGTGGTTCCTGTGCCCACCCCTGCAGCAACTCCTATTCCTAATAGGATGGCTAAAGTGAGGGTATATGTTCCCAGGGGAACCGGGTTCTATGCCCCACCTATTTGATTTCAAATGAACCTGTGTTATGATAGTGCACTCTGGGAAACATCTGCACCATTACATAATTAATCATATCTGTTGACCATTTCATGAAAACATAAACAATATTTAAGTATATAGAATAATACTGTTGTAGGGACGGACGAGGCAAGGCAACCTAAGATAGCACCAAAAACAGGGAAACAGTCCTAATTGGGTGCAACCAGATTCAGAGGGCATTGCTTCTGTTGTAATCAATTCATCCCCTGAACCCCAAGTTTAGATAGTTTCAGAATTTTGTACCCAACATGTAAGGGAAGGGGCTCAGAAATTCACAGTTTGCAGAAGTTAACAAAAAGCAAATTTTGTTTCTGTTTTTTTCTCTATTCTGTGCAAGTTTACTTTTAAAGGACGCCTGGGAGGGTGAGAGCTTTTTCTGCCCTTTCTTTTTCCCCCCTGCCAGCTGTTACCAAGGAGCCTAGTTGGTAACTTCTTAATCTTACAAATGTAGGCATCTCTGTGAAGCGCCAGCTCAAGGCCAGAGGCATTGTTCACATATTTTGGGAAAAACTAGTAAGGGGTTGTCTAGCTTAGAAGTGCTGAGTTTTTTAGCCAGTGGCCAAGTAGAACAGGGCAATACAAAAAGTGAAAGTTTATCTACATTGAACTCTTTTATATGGAGCCTTTTGCTGAAAGTTCTAAAGTCAGCCATGGTGAAGACTTCTGGAGAAGGTCAGTTAATACTTTTCTGTGGGCCTGGCACAGAGGGGAAACACGGGGAAGGTGGGGCTGAGAGCAGCTCCGAGGATCTGAGAATGAGGAAGGAGAGATGTAAAAGAATAATGGGAAAGGGGTTTGGGATTTCTTAGCAACAAAAACATGAGCAGTAGAACAGGTAGAGTAGAGGGGAAAATGGGAGTGAGTATCCCAAAACCCTGTGAGACACTTCAAATTCTTAGTAAACTGTTTTCAGTGATGACAAAGCAACTTTAAAGGCCATTTTTATTACATCTTGGATAGGGGTCTGAGGGCTCTCCTCAGCTGGTTTGAGCTTTGGGTTAGCTAGTAAGAGGTCCTGGTGGGACCCGGTGCAAGCACTGACAGGAGAAGAGAGGAGTGAGTGGGTACAGGGGTGCCTTAGTACCTGCTACCTGAGAACCGGCGAAGTTAGGGGGTTTTGATCTAGTAATTCGAGGAGAGAAATCAGGTTTCTGAGGTGGGAGTGACAGCAGAGAGTCTGGAGCAGAAGGCTGAGAGTGAGGATCTATTGGAGAAGCATAGTTCAGGATGTGAGTGAAGGAGGGAAAAGGCTTCCACATAGGGGAATCTCCTTTCACACTTTTGAGCACTTGCAGAAGTTAAAAAGGTCACCCAGAATTTGAGGATCTAGAGACCCCTCTGGGGGCCATCGGTTTTGGTTATCTAATTGGTACTATGGCCAATGCTGTGTACTGAGTTTGATGAGGAGTTTGGATTCCATCAGGCAGCCCCTGTATGCTCACATCCCTATGACATAAAGAAGAAGTCGGCTTTTTCCCCACCCATCCGTGACGTTTTGTGTTTTGATAGTCTGCCAGGCAACCATAGTAATCTAGCCTAGCCAACCTGCATCTGGTTCGCGTGTCCCTACATCCATAATGTTTGTTTCCATTATCTATGATACAGAAGGGATTTAATGGAATTTTATTGGGATCCTCTTCATCAGGGTTATCTCAATAGGAATGACATATAGCCAGCTGACAAATGTCTGGGTGGAGAGATGGCCACCAGGTCCCTAAGTTGACTCTTTGTGAGATTGATTATACTTCTTTTCCATTAGAATTTGTGATCAGCCATCGCTGCTGAATGGGCTGATGAGGGTTAAGACTACTTGTGGCCAAGGGGAGAGTCTATAACCTTATCCACATGGCGAATATACAATTTGAAAGTATTACCAGTCTTTTCCAGTTTCCAGCCAGAGTCTGGACAGGGCGCAGGCTTGGGATGAGAGGCATGGATCCAGGAAGTGATTCTGTCTACCTTTACCACTGTAGGTGTTATAAGTAGCACCTGGTATGGTCCTTTCCAGCGGGGTTCCGGGGATGACACCTGATGTCGTCTTAAGTAGATGAACCCTCTTATTTGATATCGATGTGGAGTCCCCTCATTTCCAGTTTGGTAGGCAGTGGCCAGCTTTTTTCACAGGTATCACTGAGTTCTTTTAAGAGCTTTAAGTCTGTCAAGCAAGGGGGTATAAAAGTGATGGTTAGGTCTTAGAGTTGGGATTAGGTCCCTTATTGGAGGAGGGCCACCATAGAGAATTTCACAGGGGGTAAGGTTACTCAAAGAAAGAGAGGGAGTATTTCTTGCATGAAACATTGCATAAGGCAAGAGCATAATACAATCTTTTATGTTGGTCTCTATGCTTAATTTCGTTAAATCTCTTTAGTGGTTCTATTCATTCTTTCTACCTGTCCTGAACTCTGGGGTCTATAAGCACAATATAACTTCCAATTAATCCCCTGTTTCCTGGCTAACCCCTGACTTACCTGGACCATGAACACGGGTTCATTATCAGACCCTATTACCCGATTAGCTTCCTCCAATGGTAGAGAGGCTGAGTCAGCAGCACGGGAATCACTTAGAGGGTGTTGTGGGTTAGAGGACGAGTGCAGCGGATAAGGAGGGGGAGAAGAGTCCAGTAGAGTCAAATCTTGTGACTCAGGAAGAACAGAGTTTGCAGGAGGAGGAGGAGTAGAGGGTTTTGGAGATCATGGGGGAAGGAGTAGGAGCAGAGGCAAGGGCAAAAAAAGGCTTCACCCATGGAGGAGGAGATTTGCAGAGGTCCTGAAAAGTTAAGATATATGGCTGTTGATCTGGATGACTATGTGGCCCCTGCTGAAAGACAATATCTCTGACTTCTTAAATTAGTGGTAAGTAGAAAGATCCTTCTAGGGGCCATACGAATCTAAAGGTGGGCCATTCTGAGGCACAGAGAGTCTGCCAGGTCTAGCGTTTTACTAAAAAAAGAAAGATTCTGAGCCCTTAAGCGAATTTTGGTCCAGTGATCAAGGGTCAGGGACAGAGGCATTGAAGTGCTCTGTCCCATGATGAACGATACACAAACTAAATGCAACGACACACGACACAGATATAACAAGACCATAAAGACAGGCAATGGACGTACATCACTGAGACCAGGAATCAGTAGACAGCAAAACCCGATGGAATGGCAATACCGAATCCGAAACAAAATATCACTGAATCGAGGAGACAATTGTTCCTTGATTTCCTGAGTCCTCTGCGGCGTCCCCCAGGGAGGTGCCCTGTGTCTCTGTGAGAGGTCTCTCAGCCAAAGTCGGAGAGAACTCAGGCTCTTCATCGCAAGCGATATTGCCAAGCCCTAACATGAATCCTGAAACCAGAAAGACGTGCCTTACTTGCTCCGAGAGGAGCCCTTTGGGGTCTCTCGTCCGCCAGTGACGGAACTCGGTGGAACATCAATATGTAAAGGTCCGGCGAGTGTCAGAGGAAGAGACCACCAAGAGACTGTCTCATGCAACAGCAAAGGGTTTATTTGGGGTCCAGCATGCTGGGGCTCAGAGCTCACTTGAATAGAGCAGAGAGCCCTGACAACAGTTTAAGCAGGGATTATTTACTTTCCTTGAGAGGGCAGGGAGGAAGTATACTGATGGGTAAGGGCGAGTGGGCGGTTTACATGCAACCTGGTGAGGGAGCATATTCTACAGTTTGGCAGTTGGGGACAGTACATTCTGGGAACAAGATTAGCAAACAGTTCTCAAGATTTCAACAGTGTTTTGTTAAGCATACAGAAAAACAGGAAGTGACAATTAACTATTTTAATAACCTTTCACTACCGACTATCCTTTTGGACTGGATGTTCTCTTCTACATTCAATTATCCAAGGTACAAGGTTCTATGTCATTGTATATCGATTTATTCAAAGCTAAGTATCCCAATCAAGGGCCCAATGTTTTTCTGGGCTTCAAATGTTACTTAGATTTCTGTTTTCATACATATATTTCCCCTGTACATTCTTATACATATTGCAGGTTCCCAATACCATTATTCATTCAGCAGAATGATTCCTAACCCCGAATCGAATATGTTATCAATCCTAACCATACACTGTTACCTCAATCTAACTTTAGAGAAGAGCAGGGACAGAGTTGGTCTTACAATACAGGGATGTAGGGGATCTTCCACGTGCTGAGAACCTCAAAGGTATATGCAGTAATGATCCCTGAAGAAGATGTAGGCACCTCTGAAGGACCGGATTGAGAAAAAGTCATCTTCCATGGCGAACAACCTGGTCATGATGAAGGGTTGTGTCTGAATCAGCCTCTCTATTCTTAATGTAGAAAAGATGGAAAAATGAGACCTGTGTGGAAAGCTGTTCCCGGGTGCCTATGGTTGATATACCATTCTAACTTGTGAATGTGTCACAGTAAGCAGGGGCAGCCTCCATCTAAAGGGACCCTTGGAAGCAACTGTTAGGACAAAATGGTTGCCAAGGCAGTGACCTCATTCAGTTCCTGAAGGAAGTGACCTGACCTCACTTCCTTGGTGATGGAATGTGCGATCCAGGAAGCCAGGCACACAGAGCCAGTCCCAGTTCCACTCCAATTGGTCTCACTTGTTGGATTTACCAAGGACAGAGTCAAGCTATCTTGGTACCTACAGATGTGAGGATGGCCAAATGCCAGGGATGCTCTGAATAGGGGCCTTTCCTGAGAAAGCAGGTAGTGGCACACCAATGGATTTTACATTTCTCAGTGAAGAAACCCTGGTTTGTTCCTTCTAATTACCTATTGTTCTGTTGCCCTGAATTTCAGTAAGGTCTTTGCCTCAGGCCAACCCTTTAGAAAGCCTGAAGAAAGAGTTTTCAAATGGAAATGAATGGGCAACATCTGTGGCTCTTTGCTTAATTGCTTTGGAGAGGGATGTGTCTGAATCAGCGTCTTGGCCTGTGTGAGGCTATGGCTTATATTCTCAGCACCTGATGGATCTAAAGAAAAATTTTATGTGCGCATCCAAAACCAAAATGGCCAAAAGAGCAGTCACTGTGGGTGAAGTATCTCGCATTCCTCTGTAAGGTTCCTGACTTCCATCAAGTGAGAATAGGAATCTTTGGGTCAAATGAGTTCCTCCAAGCCCTGCAGAGGCCAGCCCATAGCTGCTAGGGCTTTCTCATGACACCAATTGACATTAACAACCTAATCCCCAAGGGAGGTAGTCCTCAACTTGGAGAAGCAGAGCAGTATTAACGGCAGGCCTATTTGATCATTCCTGGTTCACAAGAAGGGTGTCCCGGCCACCCAGACTTTAGGCAAATGAGGGGCTGGGGAGCTTATTTTGGATACTGACTTGGGCTGCGCCCCTCATGTAAACCTCCAGCCAGAGTTTATGATGAGTGTCTATATGGCAGAACATGAGGGCCATGTGGGAGTGTTTTGATTTTATTTGTGGTCATTTGTGTGGCAGTTGGAAGAGATGACTGGGTCCACCTGGGCTTGAACTTGCTGTGATTCCCCTTAGAGACTGAGTTCTGGAACTGACCTCAGAGGAGTATTGCCATGAATTGTGTTGGGATTTAAGAGGCCACGCATGAGAGTCGCCCTAGGAAACTGAGATCTAGTTCGAGGGTGGCTTTCCACAGGACACTGGGAATCTCAGCCAGGATATTATATGCTTTTATTCTTAAAGACTTGGCAGCCATAATTAAGATTCAAAACACGCATGGCCTCCATCTCATGGGATTCTTGGAAGCAACAGTTAGGACAAAATGGTTGCCAAGGCAGTGAAATCATTCTGTTCCTGAAGGAAGTGACCTAACCTCACTTCCTTGGTGATGGAACTCTCTGAACTTGGGATCCAGGAAGCCACTTAAACAGTGCCAGTCCTAGTCCCAGTCTCAGTGTTTTCACTTTTTGGATTTCCCGAGGACAGAGTCATTCTTTCCTGCTAACTACTGATGTTAGGATGGCCAAATAACAGGAAAGCTCTGAAGAAGGGCCTTTCCAGAGAAAGAAGGTAGTGCCTCAATGCTGGCTCCTGACAACTTCAGAGAGGTGACCAAAAACACAAGATCTGAGACACACAGGCCATTTTGGGGGAACATTGTATGGCCCTCCAGTCACAGTACACTCCGGATAGTCACAGACCTACTTGTGGGAAGGAGGTGTCTTTGTGGGTGTGGGTGTGAGTTTGTGGTTTTCTCTCATGTTCTGAAAGCATCACGGAGCTCCAGGGTTTTCAATCATTCGAAGCCAGCGAGTTCCCTTAGCCGGGCCAGCTTCCTCCTGGGGAGGTGGGGCTGTGTGTGCTGTGGGGGAGTTATCTGGAGTGCGTAGGGCCAGCTTAGCTTCCTCCAATGGCGGAGAGGCTGAGTCAGCTGCAGGGGAATAACTTAGAGGGGGTTGGTGGTTGGGGGATGAGGGCAGGGTATAAGGAGGGGGATGAGAGTCCAGTAGAGTCAAATCTTGTGACTCAGGGAGAACAGAGGGTGGTGGAGGAGGAGAAGCAGAGGGTTTGAGAGATCATGGGGGAAGCAGTACGAGCAGGGAAAGGGACAAGGAAAGGCTTCACGCATGGAGGAGGAGACTTGCAGAGGTCCTGCAAAGTTAAGATACATGGCTGTTGATCAGGATGGCTATGTGTGCACAGCTGAAAGACAATATCTCTGACTTTTAAATTAGTGGGAAGAAGAAAGATGCTTCTAGGGGCAATCCGACTTGAAAGGTGAAACATTCTGAGGCACAGACAGTCTGGCAAGTCTGGAGTTTTACTGAAAAAGAAAAATTCTGAGCCCTTAAGCGAACTTTGGTTCAGTGATCAAGGGTCAGGGACAGAGACATTGAAGTGCTCTTTCCCATATTGAAAGATACACAAACAGTGAATGCAACAACACACAACACAGACAAGACAAGACAATAAAGACAGGCAATGGACGTCCAAAACTGAGACCAGGACTGCATAGCAGGCAAAACCCTATGGGCTGGCAATACCGAATCTGAAACAAAAAATCACTGAGTCGAGGAGACAATTGTTCCTCGATTTCTCGAGTCCTCGGTGGCATCCCCCAATACCATTATTCATGCAGCAGAATGATTCCTAACCCATATCGAACATGTTATCAACCCTAACCATATACTGTTACCTCAATCTAACTTTTCAGAAGAGCAGGGACAGAGTTGGTCTTACAATCCAGGAATGTAGGGGATCTTCCACCTGCTGAGAACCTCAAAGATCCATGCAAAAATGATCCCTGAAGAAGATGTAGGCAGCTTTGAAGGACCTGATTGAGCAAAAGTCATCTTCCATGGCGAACAACCTGGTCAGGATGAAGGGTTGTGTCTGAATCAGCCTCTCTATTCTTAATGTAGAGAAGATGGACCAAATGAGACCTGTGTGGAGAGTTGTTCCCAGGTGCCTATGGTTGATATACCATTCTAACTTGTGAATGTGTCACAGGAACGAGGGGCAGCCTCCATCTCATGGGACCCTTGGAAGCAACTGTTAAGACAAAATGGTTGCCAAGGCAGTGAACTCATTCTGTTCCTGAAGGAAGTGACCTCACCTCACTTCCTTTGTGATGGAACTCTCTGATCTTGGGATCCAGGAAGCCAGTTAAACAGTGCCAGTCCTAGTCCCAGTCCCAGTGTTCTCACTTTTTGGATTTCCCGAGGACAGGGTCATTCTTTCTTGGTCATTCATTCTTTCTTGATGTTAGGATGTCGAAATGGCAGAAAAGCTCTGAAGAGGGGACTTTCCTGAGAAAGAAGGTAGTGCCTCACCGCTGACTCCTGACAACTTCAGAAAGTTGGCCAAAGACACAAGATCTGAGACAGGACAGGCTATTTTGGAGGAACATTGTATGGCCCTCCAGTCAGAGGACACTCCGAATAGTCACAGACCTACTTGTGGGAAGGAGGTGCCTTTGTGGGTTTGGGTATGAGTTTGGGGTTTTGTCTCATGTTCTGAGAATAGGTAGGAAAGGCGGTTTGTTTGGTTTGGAGTGAACTATTTCTAGTAAGTCTTTTGACAATGTGAGTGTTTCTATGTCTGTAATTCACTGTCCGTGGTTGTAGACATTAGAAAAGATAATGCATCAGTGGATGTGTCCTGTCTATGAGAAAGCTCCCCAGCATTCATTCTACCAAATTTAGGAATGGACTGCCGCTTGCCTTATGGATGGCCAACTCCTGCTATGTGTGCATCCAAAACCAAAATGGCTAAAAGAACAGTCATTGTGGATAGAGTCTCTTGACTTCCTCTGTAAGGTTCCTGATCTCAATTAAGTGAGAATAGAGATCCATTGGGTCAAGTGAATTCTTTAAATCCTACAGAGGCTAGCTCATAGTTGCTTGGGTTTTCTCATGACATTAATTCACATAAAGAATCTAAAACGCACAGTCAGTAGGCCTCAAATTGGAGAAGCGTAGCAGTATTAATGGCAGGCCTATTTGATCACTCCTGGTTCACAGGAAGCATGTCCTGGCCACCATGACTTTAGGCAAATGAGGGGCACGGGAGCTTATTTTGTACACTGCCTTGGGCTGCACCCCTCAAGGAAACCTCCAGCCAGAGGTTATGATGAGTTTCTATATATAAGAAGATGAGGGCAATGTGGGAGTTTTTTGGTTTTAATTGTGGTCATTTGTGTGGTGGTAGGAAGAGATGACTGGGTCCACCTGGGCTTGAACTCTGGTGTGATTCCCCATAAAGACTGAGTTCTGGAATTGACCTCAAAGAAGTATTGCCATGAATTGTGTTGGCATATTAGGAGGCCACACATAAGATTGGCCCTTGGAAACTGAGATCTACGCCCAGAGTGGCTTTCCACAGAGCACTGGGAATCTCAGCCAGGATATCACATGATTTTATTGTGAAAGATTTGACAGCCATAGTTGAGAGTCAAAACACACATGGACTTCACATTGTAGACCTCAATGGGCCTGGGTTCATGTGAACTTTTGGCCACTCTTTGTGAAGCCTCTCCTGTGATAGTCCTCCAGAGCTTTCATTGAAATTAGCTTCCTCACCATTTGATGGTTATTGAATTAATTGAAAAACTCAGTGCCTCCAACTTCATTCTTGAAATATGGCTCAATATATAACATGAACTTTTTGTAATTCCCATGACCAGGTGGCACTGGAGAACCATTGGATATCCTGTTGCTGATCATGAGTGTACCAGACAGTGCCTTGATTGACTGGGTTTCAAGAAAATTGTGAAGATCAGAGATGCCAATTAGTTGGACCCTGCTGAGTAGTGGGCCTAGAACAAAGGTGTACAGGTGTGAAATAAAACAGCTATGGTAGTTTCATGTGGATCTACCATTGGCTTCCAAATGACTTCAACTAACATTGTGCAGTCAGCAGACCCTTATATGTAAAGGCATCATGTTGTATGGATAGGTTTCAGGGCAATGTTCAGAATCAGGTTGCTTTGGTAAAGGGGGCAAGCTATGTTGGACAGAAGCCTGATTGGTGCATAATCCTACAGACCCTGTCCCACCACACGTGACAAAACTCCATCCAGCACTGTGTCCCAGTTGAACTCCTTGTATTTCATGAAGCAATTACCGAACTCCCAGTGCATCAGGAAGAAAAACCACGAAAATTGGAGGATGACCAAATGGCTTCACAGTCCACACGAGGAGACACTTAGACACCAGTGGCCACAGTTGACCTACAAAGAGAGAATTCAGCACTGCAGCCTCGTGTTCATTGGAAAATAAGATACCATGACCTCCAGGTCACATAGATGTAGACACAGCTTTGATGGTCTCACTACAATTAAGCTAAATCTCCTGACAACGTATATTTCAAGTGCCCAACCTCAGAGGCATTTTCTCCAGAAGTCTTTGGGCCAGCAGAGCTCCATGTTTGTGGAGTGTTTACCATGTCACTTACTTTTGGAAACTCCTCTTCCACCTCTAAGGTTGTGAACTCCGGAGCATATTCAATTCCAGATATGTATTCACAGATTTTCTAACTCATCTCCTCTAAATGTGGTATTTGGGGCGAAGGTAATATCAAGGCATTGTTCTGGATGAGAGTGGGAAGATTTTTGTGTAGCACATATTTGCATACACATTGGATTCATTTTCCAATTTTCCATTCGAAATACTCAATCCCTGATACTATCCCATACCCTACTAGACTCTGACTACTAATCCTAACATGATGGAGAAAAATAACCCAAACAGAATAGAAATACAAGCAAATCAAAGAGTCGTGTTGTATAGTTGAACTTGCCTTTTCTATTATATAGCGTAGGAGTTATAAATCTAGTCAATTTTTTGTTGAAAGAGTTCTCCATGTGTTTTTACACTTATTAAATATGTGAATTCCTGTCTCCCCCATTTCTCTGTATCCTATTCAGTACATGTATTTTTAAATGCACATATAGAATCATACCTTGTATCACACGTATTTTCTTGTGAGGTGGCTGACTTGGCAGATACAAATTGTGAGAAGAGATCACTCCTCCTAAATGCTGTTGGAACTGAAAATTCAACCTATGGGTGGGCTTCCTAGTTGAACAACTTATACATAAATCCATGTTCAGTAAAATGAATGAATACTTTTGGATACGTGGATGATATATATTTCACGATTAATTTCGATTGGCATATATATTGCTAGTTTTTAATGTCTCTCTCTGTGTGTGTGTGTGTGTGTGTGTGTGTGTGTGTGTATACACACACACTGTCCAGATTTTACTAAATATGAAATATATGTGTCTTTTGGCCACTCTTTTGGAAACCTTACCTGTGAGAGTTCTGTAGAGCTTTCATTGAAATGAGCTTCCTCAACATTTAATGGTTCCTGAATGAATTGTAACCCACAGCGCCTCCAATGTCATCCTTGAAAAATGGCTCAGTAAATACCATAAAATGTTTGAAATTCCCATGACCAGGTGTCACTGGAGAACCTTTGGAAGTCTTCTTGCTGATCATGAGTGTACCAGACAGTGCCTTGTTTGACTTGTTTTCTTAAAAATTGTGTAGAACAAAGATGCCAGTAAGTTGTAGCCTGCTGAGACGTGGGCCCAGAGCTGTGGTGAGCAGGTGTATGATAAAACATCTGTGGTGGGGCCATGTGGTTCTGCCATTGACTTCCAAATGGATTTTGGCTGACATGGTGCAGCCAGCAGACCCTTATATGTAAAGGCATCTTGTTATATGGAGAGGTTTTAGGGCAATGATCAGAATCAGTTTGTTATGGACAAGGGGCCAAGCTATGTGGGATAGAAGGCTGGTTGGTGAATTCGTCTGCAGACCCTGACCCTCTACACAGGACATAACTCCCTCCAGCACTGTTTCCCAGTTGAACTCCTTGTATTTCATGAAGCAAATACCAAAATACCAGTGCAGAAACAAGAAACATCACGAAAATTGTAGGAGGAACAATTGGCTTCACAGTCAAGAAAGGGAGACACCTAGCCCCCAGTGTCCACAGTTTACCTACAAAGAGAGAATACAGCACTGCTGCCTCATGTTCTTTGGATAATAAGAAACCAAGTCCTCCAGGTCACATAAATGCAGACCCATCTTTGATGGTATCACTACAAAGGAAGCTAAAGCTCCTGACAACAACATATATTTCAAGCGCCCAACCTCAGGGGCAGTTTCTCAAGAAGTCTTTAGGCCAACAAAGTTCCACGATTGTGGAGTGTTCATCCTGTCCCGTACTTTTGAAAACTCCTCTACAACCCCCAAGGTTGTGATCTCCTGAGCATTTTCTATTCCAGATATGTATTCACCGATTTACTAATTCTTCTCCTCTAACTGTGTCTTACTTGGGGTGAAGGTAATGTCAAGGCATTGTTCTGAATGAGAATGGGTAGATATTTTGTAGCACATATTTGCATACACAATGGATTCATTTTCCTATTTTCCATTCGAATTACTGAAATCTGACACCAACCCATACCCTACTAGAGTCTGCACACTAATCCTAATATGATGGAGAAAAATAACCCAAGCAGAATAGAAATACAAGCAGTTCAGAGGAGGCATGGTGTATTGTTGGACTTGCCTTTTGCATGATAAAGTGTAGGTGTTATAAATCTGGTAAATTTTTAATTGAAATATTTCTCCATGTGTTTTGAAAGGTATCAAATATGTGAATTCCTGTCTCCCTTTATCTGTTGCCTATTTAGCACATGTATTTTTATATGCACATATAGAATCCTACCTGGTACCACACGTAAATTCTTGTGAGATGGCTGACGTGGCAGATAAAGATTGTGAGAAGAGATCACTCCTCCTAAACGCTGTTGGAACTGAGAAGTCAACCTATGGGTGAGCTTCCTAGTTGAACAACATTGTACATAAATCCATGTTCAGTAAAATAAATATTTTTGGATCTGTGTATGATATGTATTTCATGATGAATTTCGATTGTCATATATATTGCTGCTTTTTAATATCTCTGTGTGTGTTTTGTGAAAAATCTACACTCTCTAGATTTTTCAAAATATGAAATATATGTCTCTTATTATACACTCCCTAAATTCATTCATGTTCATGTATGTGGTTTTATAATCAAATTTTCACAAGATTATTTTCAGAAATATTCATCCACCTCAAGTACATATTTTTTTTCTAGTACTGAACACTCACTTCAGTGAAAGGTGCATACAAATCCTTATAGTTCTAAAGTAACTGACCCAGTTTAACATCAATACAAGTAGATTCCTATGGGAAATGTTGTGTATTTTAATGTTCATTTTTATTCAACACTGGTACATTACTATTTCTTCAATTTATGGACAACTTAGAAAATACATTTCATCCACATTTCACAAATTTAAAGGCATTTGGTACACTTTCAATCACTTCCTGCTTCAGATCACACGTATTCCTCCTTTTTTTTTTTTGACTGGTCTTTTCATGATACTTCTTCCTAACGCATTATATTTGATTTCCATAATTATTTTGAAGCAAAACTCACACACTCTTTATGATAAACCATAACACTAATATTACCATTAGATGTATAATTGGTTGGAATGAATGATTGTATATCAATATAAGATTTCCTGTATATTTTCAGATATCAATTTATTCCAATTTCTAAAGTTGAAACCAGTTATATTATTTATTCACAGTATGGACTATTCATCCATTATCTCTATATTCATAGACACAGGGTACAACTTTTTTATTCCAAATACTAATTTATGAGTTTTCAGAATATAGCTCCCTTTAATGGTGGGAGAAATACTCATGTCACCAGATCTACATATATATTTTATCATAGTAATATTCTGGATAAAAAATTCAAAGGTCACACTTATGTTTGTAGCAACGCCTAAATTGAATGTGAGTAAGAATTACTAAAAACATCCATGTCCAGGATGCCTAAGGCTCTCAAATGTCAATCCTATTGGTGAGGAGATATTTGTTTCATGCTAAGATTATATATTCAACCTCAACCCTGTTGAAAATGTCTAATCCTCTCACTCACTTTATACTTTGCCTTATTTCTTAATGTCACTATTGATATCTATTTTCCTACATATTTTGCCCAGTTCATCATAGTGACTGATTCTTCACATTTGCTGACATTTACATTCATTCTCTAACAAAAACCCTATTACTAAAAAAGTCTTGGTCCAACTCCTAGACTCAATCTTCTTCCAAAACTTACTATCTTCCTAATCCTCCCGACTACCACTTCTTGACTGGATGTTCTCTTCTACATTCAATCATCTGAGGTATAGTGTTTTATTCCATTCTATATCAATTTATCTCAGACCTCAGTGCAGAATGTAATTCAAAGCTAAGTATCCCAATCAAGGGCCCAATACCTCTCAGCGCTTCAAATCTTACCTAGATTTCTGTTTTCATACTTATATTCACCTATATATTCTTATAAATATTACAGGTTTCCAATACCATTATTCATCCAGCAGAATGATTCCTAATACAAATTGAACATGTTATTAATCCTAACTATACACAATTCCCTCAATCTCACTTTACAGAAGAGCAGGGACAGAGTTGATCTTACAATACAGGAATGTAGGGGACCTTCCAACTGCTGAGAACATCAAAGGTCCATGCAAAAATGATTCCTGGAGAAGATGTAGGCAGCAATAAAAGACCTGAGAGAGCAAAAGTATTCTTCCATGGCAAACAACCCAGTCAGGATGAAAGGATGTGTCTGAATCATCCTCTCTCTTCTTAATGTAGGGAAGATTGACCAAACTAGGCCTGTGCAGACAGGTGTTCCCAGTTGCCTATGGTTTTTAAACCATTCTAACTTGTGAAAGTGTCACAGGAAGATGGGGCATCCTCCATCTTATGAGACCCTAGGAAGCAAATGTTAGGAAAAAGTGGTTGCCAAGGCAGTGACGTCATTCAGTTCCTGAAGGAAGTAACCTCACTTCACATCCTTGTTGATGGAACTCTCCGAATTTGGGTTCCAGGAAGCCAGGCACCCAGACCCAGTCCCAGCCCCAGTCCCAGTGATCCCAATTGTTTGGATTTACCAAGGACAGAATCAGTCTTTCGTGGTACCTACTTATGTGAGGATGGACAAATGTCAGGAAAGTTCTGAAGGGGGGCCCTTTCGGAGAAAGCATGTAGAGGCTCACTGCTGGCTCCTGACAACTTCACAGAGTTGTCCAAGGAGACCAGATCTGAGACAGGACAGGCCATTTCTGGGGAACATAGTATGGTGCTCCAGTTAGAGGACACTCTGGGTAGCTCCAAACGAACATGGGGAAGGAGGTGCCTTTGTGGGTGTGGGTGTGGGTTTGTGGTTTTTTCTCATGTCCTGAGAATAGTTAGAAAAGGTGGTTTGTTTGGTTTCTAGTGAACTGTTTCTAGTTAGTCCTTTGAAAAGGTGAGTGTTTCTATGTCTGTGTATCACAGTGTGTCCGTAGTTGTAGACATTAAAAAAGAGAATGTCTCAGTGGGTGTGTCCTGTCAAGGAGAAAACTTCCCAACATTCATCCTGCCCAATTCATGAATGGACTGTGGCTTGCCTTATCACTGGGAAATACCTACTATCTTCCTACGTTCCTGTATTCTTCCTGAATTCTGGCCACTCTCCAGAATAGGCTCATGGTTTTGTGTCCAAGATATGGACCCCTTCCAAGCTCTGTGACATGGCCATGTTTTGGATACCTGAAGGGAATGGCAAGCATCTCAGAAAACTCAGATATCAATGTGACCAGTAAAGTCTCAGTGGAGAAACCCTGCTTTGGACCTTTTGATTACCTATTGTTATGTTGCCCTGAATATCAGGAAAGTCTTTGCCTCAGGCCACCCCTTTGTGAAGCCAGAAGAAAACAGTTTTCACATGGAAATGAATGGGAATTACCTTTGTGTTTTACAATAATACCTTCAGAGTTTAGGCTCTCATAAACTTAAAAATACATTTAGATTGTATCTCAGTGTAGAAAGTATGATGGAACTGTAAATATCTTATTGAAAAGAAGTCCAATTATAGAACACAAATGACAGACATAAATCTCCAACATGTTTTACTTTTAAGCCTAGAATTACCATACAACCTTAGAACACCAGCTTGATACAATGCTCTTTTGAAGCTTCTACCTTACAGACTTGTATACCTGGAAGATATGAACACATTAACACCACAATTACATTGATGTTTTTGTATTAACCAAGTTTAGCTTTTTAAAGAAATAACATGGCACAATTTTGTAAAAACAGTACTAGTTTAACCAGCTGTTTAATTTTTTAAGATTACTTGCTCAAATCTTACACATATAACCAACTTACACAAAACTTTTTTATTATTAAACCTTTTAATTACTTAATCATATAGACTCTCTTATCCAGAAACACATTTTCCCTCTATTAAATCTATATCTAGAACCTTTTAGTTTCTCTTTTCCATTTGTTAACCTCTTTCTGTTCACATTTTGAAACAATACATGTAAATTTCTGAATTTAAGCAGATTATTTTATAGACATCAACATTATACTAGGGCGTTTTTGAATACCTAGAAAACTTATAGGCCTATTTTTAAAGACATCTTTATTTTTATCTTTTTACCCAATTTGAATTGAACCATTTGAATCACGTGAATCAAAGATATTTGAATCCATTTTTAAATTTCTCATGAGCGCTCCTCATCTATCAATTGTCATATCACTGCATTATATATTGACTTACACACATACAGGCATACCGACATACAACACATAACACAAATGTAACACATAACACAATAGTAAAGGCCTTGTAGCTTTTTCAGGTGAAATCTCCATTGCAATGTTTAAAAACTCCACAGTTGATCAAAAATAGATCTGATCCGAAAACATTTACCGATCTGCAGGATAAAGATTATGAGCTCAAAAAAAGAAAAAAAAAATACAGAATCTAAGAAAAAGCAAGAGTCCTAAAAAAGATGACTATTCAGTAATTAGTAAATACCATATAATGTACTTATTCGTTGAGTCTAGTTTGAGTTCAGGTAAACATAAACTTTTACTCCTTTTTATCTGTCTCTTCCTGATTGCATATCAACTTAAGTCCTGACTGAGGTCTCGAAAACTGGAAAGACGCGAATTTTGAGCAGAAACCTCATGCCTAAGGCATTATAGCTATGTCATAATTTCCAGGTTTGAATGTTGAAAATTATGATGCAAGTTCAAGATGTAATTCTCAAAATTTTATATCTTTAGATTTTTCTACACTAGAAAAATTTGCTCACACAAAACTGAAAATTGGATCATTTTTTGATAATATAAATGGCACCATCACAAAAAAGTTTCTATAAGATAATAACCCACTTTCTTTGTTCTGAAATTTCAAAAGTAGTATTAAGTTACATTAAATTGGCTGAAAAATTTTTTAAAAAACCACACACTGCCATGGGTATCCGAAATTAAGCTTTAAATATTTCCAAGATTGTTGCTAATTAATGCCATTTCAATAAGCCAGACAAACCTTTTAATTTAGCACCATTTTTTTTTAAATCTTACACACTGAGGGGAACAGATACCATATCATAATTTATTTTCTTTGCCCAAGTTAATGCACTGGTATATCTAGTGGAATTTTCTCAGGCTACCTAGTTAAAAATTTAAACTCTTTAATATTTTTTTTTTAATCCTAAGTATTTAAGGTTTCTAGCATGAACTATCTGAAATCAAACTAAACAATTGTTTAAACCCAACTTTATACTGTAAGATAGTGCAATGCTTTAGAAACCCATTTAGATACCAGATTGTTACAATAATAAATCATCTTTTAGATACACATTCAGCCAAGATCATCCCCAAGAAAAAATCTATAATATCAACATATTACTGCATTCATTCTCCCTTTTGTTAAGCAAACAGAGGTGGAGTAATCCTTAAAGTGCAGGTAAGGAATAAGGGAGTTCCCCACAGCAAAATGGCTCGGGCAGCTGCTGGGAGTCCCTTAGCCTCACTTTTTACTTACAGGATTAGTTCCTCTGGTTTGGTTTGACCCCAGGCACCAGGCATATTCTATATCTCCCAACTTTTCAGTAGTCAGCTCCCAAATAGTTCATTTTCTGCTTGCAGTTTTTTGAGTTCTAGGCTTCCCCAAGAGGGCAGAGTGGGGACTCCTTTAAAGTCCACTCTGGGGTGTCAAAATTTATGACTGAAGCTTTGGATCCCATCCCCAAATCCAATTAATGCCAATTTAATAATGAGGACAGGGTTTTGAGAAAAGTTTATGCGAGATATCAAAGTTCTTAGACCCCAGGCATTTCCCTCTGCAGTTGGCGTGCTCAACCCAACTATGGAAAGAAAAGAAAACAGTGCTTCCCTAATCTCGCTTAACCAAGGGGAGTAAAGTACATCAAAGTTCTTTAAAACACAGCTAAGAGAGGTGTAAAAGGTGAGAACAGAAAAGCTGGTGGTTCTATTGACTTTTGGTCCCTCACAGGAGAAGCATTAGGTTAAAATTTAGCTAAAGTTACTTCCACACATCTAAGGCAGGTTGGAACACGGGACTCTGCATCGGTCCACACAATGCCATCACATTTAACAGAAACACAGACAAAAAGACACACAAAGACCATCATGCAGCTCCCGTTTGTTCACAACCCTAAGATCTTCAAACTTGTGACTCAGTGAGAATGGAGGGAAGAGGGGGAGGTGCAGAAGGTTTGAGTGATAGGATCGTGGGCAAAGGGGTCAGGTTGGAGCCAGGGACCAGAAAAGGCTTCAAGGACAGAGGCATGAAATGGCTTTGGCCCGTAATGAGAGATACTCAAACAGAGACAACGACAATACAAACGTGACACAAACACGGACACACAGTTAACGTTTAACACGAGTTCAGAAGGAGAGATTAGAACCTAGTAACTGGCAAAACCTGATGGGTTAGACCACAAAGACAGACAGTGAATTCAACCTGAGAGACATAAGTAGCCAGCAAGACCTGTCAGGTTGGCAGCAGAGTCACCAAATTAGGACACATCCGTCCCTCCCCGAATCGTCCAAGGAGTCCCTTGCAAGGACGTGGTCTGTGGCTTCAGGACACGTCTGTCCACCACCGCCAGTGGGAACTTACGCTCTCTGCTGGCAGCCACTCTGCCAACAAAAACCGAAAACCGAAAAACCAAACCTGGTAGGGAAGATGGCCGCTGCGTACGGGGTTGCTGAAATGCTGAGTGTGGTGCTCAGTGCAGCGGCTTTAATTGAGATTTCGTGCAGTTGGTTAGAGCTCCTTTTACCGTTAATCTGTAGTAGACCACTTGCCAAGCAGCAGGAAGAACAAAGAGATGGAAAAAAAGACGCTTGGCTGCTCAAAGCCATGGGCGCTTTGCGCGCATCTGCTTCCTCTTTCGCTTCGCTCCAGGCAGAGAACCTGAATGTGTAATCAGCAGTGGATTGTAAGTACCTGATGCAAAGAAAGCTCAGTTACTTCCGCCCCCTTTTTAAAAATATTTTTATATACAGGGAGAGTTTATGGACTGGGATTGTTCGCTGGGCTGTGGTTTCTGTGCCGAAAATCCACTCCTCAGGAGCCACCATTTGCTTTCTGCTGGCTGTCTTGATGACTCTGTCTAAATTGTCCGGCTGCCGCATCTAGAGGTTGGAGCTGGGCTAAGGGCCGAGTCCTGTCCTCTGAAGGCTGGACCGTGGCCTCGAGCGCCTAGGTCGCCTGTTCGCCGCTGCACCTTCGGGCAGAGCCTGTCTCCGGGGTCATTCTGCATTCCCCTGCTAAGGGACCTGTGCTCTGGAGGAGGGGTCCGGAGAGCCATGGTGGCAGCTGCTTGGGCCCCAGGGGATGGGCACCGGGCTGAGGAGCAATGGAGGCCGCGGTGGTTCCGCTATAGTCAGAGTCGAGCGCAGCACCCATGAGCGCGGCTAATGTGAGCATGGTCCAGAGGCAGAGGCAATGGCGGCAAGGATTCATTTCTAGAAATCTGGACTGGAAACAGAAGCAGTAGTGTTACAATCCCAAGAACTTGCTTATGCCAGGAAGCTGTAAGGGTAACATGAATATCATTGAGGAGATCTAACATGGTGGCAGGTGCAGAGAGATCAAGTCTCTGACATCTTCAAATGTGCGGGCATAGGGAGCCGTAAACTGTCTAAATGCTGTTTGCTCAGGATCACTAGGCAATGCTCAGCTGATGTGGATCTGGCGCGTACAATCTGGGCCCCTCAGAACACACACACCGAGTCCGGATATGCTGCATTCAACCTCCAGTTCGCCTGCTTCTCATGACTCAGCACTAAAGATCCCGCTGAAATAATTGGTCGGCCCTTCTGAATTTACAGAGGTAAAAGCCAACTGAGCCTTCATAGGCAGTGGCCAAAGGACTGAAATGGGGCTTGGGAAAGTCAGTCAGGACTCACCCATTGCATTGGTCACCCGGCAAAGGGAAAGAACGGTCACCATTTACACGAGATACCACCATGGCAGAGAACTGACATCACGAGTGGAGGAGATATCTTCATTGAAACCTTTGTGACAGGTGTTTAATCCCCTAGCCATCTCTCTCCACACAGTGGAGAAACCTTAAGAGCCCCTCCCAGCTCTTTCATAAGGGCCCCTCCTAGCTCTCCTGTGAGCTCCATAGCCAGACCGAGGGAATCAGGAGTGGCATTGGACTTGCGCTCAGGAGCTCTCGGCCACCGCTCCCACCAGTGCAGACAACTGAGGTCTCTTGCACCAGCTACCAGGGGCGTGGCTCCTGGAGGGCAAGCAAATTTGCTGAGGGTTCTCAGCCCCAAGCTCTACAAACTTAGGGGCTGAGGGAGGCAAACAGGGAGAGTGTGCCCAGGTATTCATGAAAACAGGGCTCCCAGGAGCAGCAGAACTGGCGTGTAGCCAGTATTGTGGTGAGCGGGGCCTGGTTTGAGGAAACACAAGAGAAGGCCCTAGACACTCAGGATTGGAGACCCACCCAGTCTGGGACTTAGAGCTGCTGCACAGTTAATGGTTCCCACCTTTGAGAGGAGAAGCTTGGCCCAGTGGGCACAGCACCACCTACTTTAAGAGAAGTTAATCGAAATCTATGACTGCATTTATGTTTTTTTTTTCTTTTTCTTTCATTTTTATTTTTTGTTGGTGTAGTTGTTCTGTAACTTATTTTATGTTTTCAATTTTTTTTATTTTATTATTAGTAGTATTATTTCTTTAAATTTTAATTTTCTTTTTTTATTATCATTATTATTTTTTTTTAATTTCTTCCTTTCTTTATTTTCAATTTTTTTTCTTTTTGTTATTTCTGTAGGTGTTATAAGTACCACCTGGTATGGTCCTTTTCAGTGGGGTTCCAGGGATGACACCTGATGTCATCTTACCTAGACAAAGTCTCTTACTTGATATCGATGTGGAGTCCCCTTGTCCCCAGGTTGGTAGGCAGTGGCCAGCCGTTTTCACAGGTATCCCTGAGTTCTTTCAAGAGCTTTAAATCTGTCAAGCAAGGGGTGTGAAAGGGATCGTTAGGTCTTAGAGTTTGGGTTAGGTCCCTTCCTGGAGGAGGGGCACCATAGAGAATTTCATAGGGGGTGAGGTTACACAAAAAACAGAGTGAGTATTTCCTTCATGAAACAGTGCATAAGGCAGTAGCATAGTACAATCTTTTATTCCGGTCTCTAAGCTTAATTTTTTAAGGTCTGTTTAATGGTTATATTCATTCTTTCCACCTGTCCTAAACTCTGGGGTATATAAGCACAATGCAACTTCCAATTAATCCCCAGGGTCCTGGCTAACCCCTTACTTATCTGGCCCACGAACGCTGGTCCAGTATCAGACCCTTTTAACTTAGGCAGGCCATATCTTGGAAAAATATCTTCTAGGATCTTCTTGACCAAAATTTGCGCTATTTCTTTTCTTTTCTTTTTTCTTTTATTTTGAGGGGAAGGCTTCAATGCATCCTTAAAATGTACCTACAAAGACTAGGAGATATTTAAGTCTATACCTTGCTGGCTTAATTTAAGTAAAGTTCACTTCCCAGAATTGTCCTGGTTTGGTACCTCGTAGGTGCTTTCCTGCAGGAAGCTTGGAAGGGTAAGCATTAACTAATTGATGGACCCGACAGGCTTTTGTTACCCATTCAGTTATTTCCTTCACTGTGAGTCGGTTAGTGGAAAACTCTGTTCTTGATCCTTCAGGAATGCCTGCAGATTCTTTGAACCATGGTGAGTGAGTTGATGTACATTTTCTAATGACATAGTTAGAGCCGTGATCTTGGAATTTCTACTGAAGGATTTAGAAATTCCACTTGGGGGCCTTCAGGGTTAAAAGTTATTTTGGCCCAGAGCTTGGTGAGCAGATCTCTGCCCATCAATGGGGCCAGGCATTCTGGGATTACTAGGGAGAAATGATGGATTTTTCCTTTCCCCAAGTCAATGGTCCTCTTAGTTGTCCAAGTCCGATATTTACTGCCATTAGTTTTTTGAACTAGAGACCTTTTATTAGATAGAGCGCCTATTGTGGCTTTAAGGGCTGAGTATATTGCCCCTGTATCCAGTTTACTGGGGTCTCCTCCACTTCAAAAGTTTCCCTGAGCTCGGGGAAGGGATATGAGACCCGACTTTCTTAGTCATCCTCCAGAGTCAGAATGGCTGGCTGGCCTGGCTGTCACTTTCCAAGGCAATTTTGACCCAGTGTCCTTTTTCTTTAGAGTAGGCACATTTATCTGAGGCCAGGGGTGGCCTCTGTCGTGGGCCAACTTATCCCTTCTTGTCTCCCTGTTTCTTAATTTCTGGCCTATTTGTTGTTGTGACCAGGACCTTAGTCAACACCTTAGTCTGCCTTTTGCTTCATTAACCTCACTTTGCTCCCTTCTCTTCCTCAGTTTCTCTCTTATAGTATATCTTCTCAGATTCTCTGACGAAATCTCTCAAAGTGATATCTTGTAATCAATCTAAGCTTTGTAAATTTGTTTTAATATCGATTGCAGTTTGCCCATCATGACAGATGCCTTCTGATTCTCTGCCTGAGGATCGAAAGGAATATATGTCCTATATGACTCCATAATTCTCTCTAGAAACATAGAGGGAGATTCATCTGGCCCTTGAATAATCTCTCTTACCTTGGCCAAATTAGTTGGTCACTAGCGGCTGTTTGGAGACCAGTATTAGAGCCCAGCTATAAGTGGACAGAAGCTCCCTACTTTCAAAGGTGTTGGGGTCACAGTTGGGTCGGTTAAAGGGAAAGCCGGCTTTGATTATGTTGGGTAGTTGTGTCGGATGAACATCTGGTCCGAAGATATTTTTTTCTAGGTTCCTGGAGGATTCCCTTTTGTTCCTCTGTCATGAAGAGAGTTCCTAGGAGTTGTTGGCAGTCTTCTGAAGTAGGCTGTTGTGAAAACATTAATGACTCAACCACACCTGAGAGCTGTGTTGGGTACTCGGAAAAGGGGGATTGTAATTTTTTAAGTTATATAGGTCTGGAGAGAGGCCAATACTGGCAGGCTTGCATTTTTCCCCCATGGCCATCGATAACCATTGGCCTCTAGGGAAGGAGGGGGAGCATCCCGAGAGTTCCAGGGTTTTCAATCTTTTGCCACCAGCGCATTCCTTTAGCTGGGCCAGCTTCCTCCATGGGAGAAGGTGCTGTGTGTGCCACAGGGAAATTATCTGGAGGGCGCTGGGCCGGCTTAGCTTCCTGCAATGGACGAGAGGCTGAGTCAGCAGCAGGGGAATCACTTAGAGTGTGTTGGGGGCTGGGGAACCAGGGCAGGGGATAAGGAGGGGGAGGAGAGTCCAGTAGAGTCAAATCTGGTGACTCAGGGAGAACAGAGGGTGGAGGAGAAGAAGAAGAAGAGTGTTTGAGAGTTCCTGGGGGAAGAAGTTGGAGCAGGGGCAGCGGCAAGGATAGGCTTCACCAATGGAGGAGGAGCTTTGCAGAGGTCCTGCTGAGTTAAGATACATGGCTGTTGATCCAGATGGCTATGTGGCCCTGGCTAAAAGCCAATATCTCTGACTTTTTAAATTAGTGGGAAGTAGAAAGATCCTTCTAGGGGCCATTCAACTCCAAATGTTGGCCATTCTGAGGTACAGAGAATCTGCAACATCCGGCACTTTACTGAAAAAGAAAGATTCTGAGCCCTTAAGCGGACTTTGGTGCAGTGATCAAGGGTCAGGGAAAAAGGCATTGAAGTGCGCTGTCCCATAATGAAAGATACACAAACAGTGAAAGCAACGACACATGACACAGACAAGACAAGACAATAAAGACAGGCAATGGACGTCCAACACTGAGACCAGGACTGAGTTGCCAGCAAAACCCGATGGGCTGGCAATACCGAATCCGAATCAAAATATCACTGAGTCGAGGAGACTATTGTTCCTCAATTTCCGGAGTCCTCTGTGGTGTCCTCCAGAGACATGGCTTGAGTTCTGTAACACCACTGTCAGGCATCGTCAGAGAGAGCTCACACTCTTCATTGACAGTCAATTTGCCAAGCCCTAACCTGAAACTTGAAACCAGAAAGAGGCGCCTTACTTACCTGAGAGGGGTCCTTTGGGATCTCTCATCCACAACTGCTCGATCTAGGTGGAACCTCCATATGTAAAGGTCGGGCTAGCGTCAGAAGAAGGGACAACCAAGAGACTTTATCATGCAACAGCAAAGGATTTACTGGGGGTCCAGCATGTTTGAGCTCAGAACTCACTTGAACAGAGCAGAGAGCCCTGAGAACAGCTTAAGTAGAGCTTATATACTTTCCTTGGAGAGGGCAGAGAGGGAAGTTTATTGATGAGTCGGGGCGACTGGGCGGTTTGCGTGCAACCAGGTGAGGGAGTACATTCTGCAGTTTGGCAGTAGGGAACGGCACATTCTGGGAACAAGATTAGCAAATATTCTCAAAATTTCAAAAGTGTTTTGTTAAGCATACAGAAAAACAGGAAGTGACAAGTACCTATTTTATTAAGCTTTCACTACTGACTATCCCTTTTTTACTGGATGTTCTCTTCTACATTCAATCATCCAAGGTACAAGGTCCTATGCCCCTGTATATGGATTTATCTGAGACAACTTTGCAGAAAGTAATTCAAAGATATGGATATCAATCAGGGGCCCAATGCCCTTCTGGGCTTCAAATCTTATTTACATTTCTGTTTTCATACATATATTTCACCTATGTTTTATATATATATATATATATATATATATCATAGTATATATATTTCATCCACGATTTCACAAATTTACAGCCATTTGTTTCACGTTCAATCAATTCCTTCTTCAGAACACATGTATTCCTCCAGGTCTCTTGACTGGTCTTTTCATGAGACTTCTTGCCAAACACATTATTATTGATTTCCATAATCACTTTTGAAGCAAAACTCACACACTGTTCATGATAAACCATAACCCTAATATTACCATTATATGTGGAACTGGTTGGAATGAATGATTGTATATCAATATAAGATTTTCTGTATATTTTCATGTATCAATTCAAAAAATTATTTAAAATTGGAACCAGTTATATTATTTATTCTCAGTATGGTCTACTCATGCATTATCTCTATATCCAAAGACACAGCGTACACCTATTGTACCCCCAATACTAATTTATACGTCTTCAAAATATTGCTCAAAGAAATGGTGGAAGAAATACTCATGTCACCTGATCTCCTTATACATTTTATCACAGTAATATTCTGGACACAAAAAGCAAAGTTTACACTTATGATTGTACCAGAGCTTTCATTGAAATGAGCTTCCTCACCATTTAATGGTTCCTGAATGAATTGTAAGCCACAATGGCTCCAACTTCAACCTTGTAAAATGGATAGATGAATACCATGAAATTTTTGAAATTCGCATGACGAGGTGGCAATGAAGAACATTTGGATGTCCTGTTGCTGATCATTATTATACCAGACAGTGCCTTGATTGATGGGTATAATGAAAATGGTGTAGAACTGAGATGCCGGTTAGTTGAAAACTGCAGAGTAGTTGGCCCAGAGCAGTGATGTGCAGGTGTGTGATAAAATATTTGTGGTGGTGCCATGTGGATCTGCCATTGACTTCCAAATGGCTTTTAGCTGATATGGTGCACCAAGCAGACCCTTATATGTAAAGGCGTCTTGTTATATGGAGAGGTTTCAGGGCAATGTTTAGAATCAGTTTGCTATCGTCAAGGGGGCAAGCATATGGGATAGAAGCATGGTTGGTGCGTTCTCCTGCAGACTCTGAACCACCACATGTCACAAAACTCCCTCCAACACTGTGTCCCAGTTGAACTCCTTGTATTTCGTGAAGCAAATACCAATCTCCCAGTGCAGCAGCAAGAAACACCATGAAAATTGGAGGATGACCAAATGGCTTCACAGTCCACATGGGAGACACTTCGGCCCAGTGGCCTCAGTTTACCTACAAAGAGAGAATTCAGCACCACTGCCTCATGATCATTGGAAAATAAGAAACCATGTTCTCCAGGTAACATAGATGCAGACCCAGCTTTGATGGTTTCATGACAAATGAAGATAAAGCTCCTAACAACAACATATATTTCAAGTGCCACACCTCAGAGGCAGTTTCTCCAGAATTCTTTTGGCCAGCGGAGCTCCATGGTTGTGTAGTGTTTACACTGTCCCGTACTTTTGGAAACTCCTCTACCAGCTCCCAGGTTGGGAACTCCTGAGCATTTTCCATTCCAGATTTGTATTCACAGATTTTCAAACTCTTCCCCTCTAATTGTGTCTCACTGGGCCAAAGGTAATTTCAAGGCATTGTTCTGGATGAGAGTTGGAAGTTTATTGTGTAGCACATATTTGCATACACATTGGATTCATTATCCTATTTACCATTTGAAATACTGAATCCCTGACACTAACCCATACCCTAATAGATTCTGACTACTTATCCTAAAATGATGGAGAAAAAGAAACCTAACAGGATAGAAATACAGGCCTTTCATAGGAGGCGTGGTGTATACTTGGATTTTCCTTCTGCTTTATCAAGGGTATGTGTTATCATTCTTGTCAACCTTTCATTGGAATATTTCTCCATGAGTTTTTAAAGTTAACACATATGTAAATTCCTGTCTCCTTTTCTGTGTAGCCTATTCAGAACATGTATATTTTTATGCATATATAGACTTCTACCTGGTATCACACGTACATTCTTGTGAGCAAACTGACTTTGGAATTTACAAATTATGAGAATACATCACTGCCCCTAAATACTGATGGAACTGAAAATTCAACCTATGGGTGAGCTTCCTAGTGAACAACATTAAACATAAATCCATGTTCAGTAAAATTAATATTTTTAGGTATGTGGATGATATATATTTCATGATAAATTTCGATTGGCATATATATTGCTACATTTTAATGTGTGTGTGTGTGTGTGTGTGTGTATATATATATATATATATATATATATATATATATATATATTCTCCAGATTTTCCAAAATATGAAATATATGTGTCTTATTATACACTCCGTAAATTCATTCTAGTTCGTGTATGTGTATTTATAATCAACATTTAACATTTCACAAGATTATTCTCAGAAATATTCAACCACCTGAAATACATATTTGTTTCCTAGTACTGAAAACTAACTTCAGTGAATGGTCCTTATATATCCTAATATTTCTATAGTAACTGACAAGGATTAACATCAATGCAGTTAGATTCCTATGGGACATGATATGTATTTTGAAGTTTGTTTTTATTCAACACTGGTACATTAATTTTTCTTCAGTTTATGGACATCATAGGATATATCCTTTCATCCACAAGTTCACAAATTTATAGGCATTTGGTTCACTTTCAATCACTTCCTCTTTCAGAAAACATGTATTCCTTTATGATTATTTAGTGGTCTTTTCACTAGACTTCTTTCTAAACATATTATTTTCGATTCTTTAATCATTTTTGAAGCAAAACTCACACACACTTCATGATAAACCGTAACCCTAATGTTACCATTAGAAGTACACAAAGTACACCTATTTGTACTTCCAATACTAATTGATACATGTTCAAAATATTGCTCCCAGAAATGGTGGAAGAAATACTCATGTCACCTGATCTACATATACATTTTATCACAGTGATATTCTGGACACAAAATGCAAAGATCATACTGATGATTGTAACAAAGCCTAAATGGAAAGTGAGCATGAATTACTAAAAACATCCATGTCCAGGTTACTTAATGCTCTCAAATGTCAATCCTATTGGTGACTACATGTTTGTTTCTTCCTTAGATTATATATTCAACCTCAACCCTGTGAAAATGTTTAATCCTATTACTCACTTTATAATTTGTCTGATTTCCTAATGTCTCTATTGATATCTGCTTTCCTACATATTTTCCCCAGTTCATCAATGTGACTTACTCTTCACATGTGCTGATATTTACATTCACTCTCTACCCGAAACCCTATTGCTGAAGAACTTTTGGTCCAGATCCTATACTCACTCTTCTTTCTAAACCTTCCGACTATCTTCCTAATCCTACCGACTCTCACTTTTTGACTGGATGTTGTCTTCCACATTCAGTCATCCAAGGCACAAGGTCCTATGCCATTGTATATCGATTTATCAGAGACATCTCTGCAGAACATAATTCAAAGCTAAGTATCCCAATCAAGGGCTCAATAGCGGTCCGGGCTTCAAATCTTACATACATTTCGGTTTTCATACTTACATTTCACCTGTATATTCTTTTAAATATTGCAGGTTCCAAATACCATTATTCATCCCCCAAATTATTTCTAACCCAAATCGAACCTGTTGTTAATCCTAAGCATACACTCTTCCCTCAATCTAACTACAGAAGAGCATGGACACAGTTGGTCTTACAATAGAGGAATGTAGGTGATCTTCCACCTGCTGAGAACCTCAGAGTTCCATGCAGATATGATCCTTGGAAAAGTTGTAGGCAGCTATGAAGGACCTGAGAGAGCAAAACTTATTTTACATGGCAAACAACCTGGAGAGGATGAAAGGATGTGTCTGAATCAGCCTCTCTCTTCTTAATGTAGAGAAGATTGACCAAAGCAGGCCTGTGTGGAGAGAAGTTCCCCGTTGACTATGGTTGATAAACCATTCTGACTTGTGAAAGTGTCACAGGAAGTAGGAGCACCCTCCATCTCATGGGACCATTTGAAGCAACTGTTAGAACAAAGTGGTTGCCAGGGCAGTGACCTCATTCATTTTTGAAGAAAGTGACTTCACCTCACTTACTTAGTGATGGAACTCTCTGAACTTGGGATCCAGGAAGCCAGGCACCCAGAGATAGTCCCAGTCGCTGTCCCAGTGGGATAACTTGTTTCGATTTACCAAGGACAGACAGTCTTTTTTGGTATCTACTGATGTGAAGATGGACAAATGCCAGGAGAGCTCTGTAGAGGGACCTTTCCTAAGAAAGCAGGTAGTCGCTCACAGTTGGTTCCTGACAACTTCACAGAGTTGGCCGAGGAGACCAGATCTGAGACAGGACAGGCCAATTCAGGGTAACATACTATGGTCGACCAGTCCGAGGACACTCTGGATAGTCAAAGACTTATTGGGGGTAGGAAGTGCCTTTGTGGTTGTTGGTGTAAGTTTGTGGTTTTTATTCATGTTCTCAGAATAGGTAGGAAAGGCAGTTTGTTTGGTATGGAGTGGAGTACTTCTAGAAAGCCGTTTGACAAGGCTAGTGTCTGTGTATCCCACTGTGTCCGTGTTTGTAGACATGAGAAAAGAGAATGCATCAATGAATACGTCCTGTCTAGTAGAAAGTTTCCCAGCATTCATCCTACCCAATTTATGAGTGGATTGTAGCTTGACTTATGGATGAGCAACCCCTTCTATCCTCCTATGTTCCTGTTTTCTTCCCGAATTCTGGCCACTATCCAGAATAGGCTCATGTTTTTGTGTCCAAGATATGTGCCACCTCCAAGCTCTGTGACATGGCCATGTACTGGATAGCAGAATGGAGTGGCGAGCATCGCAGAAAATGCAGATATCAATGTGACCAGGAAAGTCTCAGTGGAGAAACCCTGCTTTGGGCCTTTTGCTTACCTATTGTTCTGTTGCCCTGAGTGTAAGAAAGTTTCTTGCCTCAGGCCACCCGTTTTTGAAGCCTGAAGAAAACAGTTTTCAAATGGAAATTAATGGGCATCACCTGTAGCTCTTTGGTTAATTGCTTTGGAAAGGGATGTGTCTGAATAAGCCTCTTGTCCCTGTGTCAGGCTATGAGTTAGATTCTCAGCACCTGATGGATCTAAAGTACGTTCCCATGTGTGTATTGAAAACCGAAATGTAAAAATATCAGTCATTCTGGAAGAAGTCTCTTGCCTTTCTCTGTTAGGTTCCTGACCTCCATCAAGTGAGAATAGGGATCCTTTGGTTAAAATGAGTTCTTCAAAGGCCTGCAGAGGGTAGACAATAGGTGCTTGTGTTTCCTCATTACTCCAAATCACATAAAGAATCTATACCTGACAGTCAGTAGGCCTCAAATTGGAGAATCAGAGCAGTATTAACGGCAGGCTTATTTGATCACTCCAGGTTCAGAGAAAAGGGGTCCAGTCCACCCTTACTTTAGGCAAAAGAGGGGCAAGGGAGCATATTTTGGACACTGTCTTGGGCTGCACCCATCATGTAAACCTTCAGCCAGAGGTTTTGATGAGTGTCTCAATGGAAGAAGATGTGGGCCATGTGAGAGTGTTTTGGTTTTAATTGTGGTTGGAAGAGATTACTTGGTCCACCTCAGCTGGAACTCTGGTGTGTTTCCCCTAAGAGACTGAGTTCTGGAACTGAACTCATACAAGTATTGCCATGAATTGCGTTGGGATTTTAGGAGGCCACGCATGAGAGTCGCCATTGGAAACTGAGATCTAGGCTCAGGGTGGCTTTCCACACAGCACTGGGAATCTCAGCCAGGATATCACATGATTTTTTTCTGAAAGTCTTGGCAGACATAGTTGAGAGTCAAAACAAACATGGACCTCACTTTGTAGACCTCAATGGGCCTGGATTCACGTGACCATTTTGCCACTTTTTTGGATGACTTGCCTGTGAGAGTTCTCCAGAGCATTCATTGAAATGAGCTTCCTCACCATTGAATGGTTCCTAAAATAGTTGGAACTCACAGTGCCTCCAATATCATCCTTGAAAAATGGCTAGATAAATACCATGACATTTTTGAAATTCCCTTGACCAGGTGGTACAGGAGAACCTTTGGATGTACTGTTGCTGATCCTGAGTGTACCAGACAATGCCTTGATTGACTGGGTTTCATGAAAATGGTGTAGAACAGAGATGCCAGTAACTTGGAGCCTACTGAGTAGTTGACCAAGAGCAGTGGTGTGCAGTTTTGTGATAAAATTTCTGTCCTGGGGCCTTGTGGATCTGCCTTTGACTTCCAAATGGCTTGTGGCTGACATGGTGCATCCTGCAGACTCTTATATGTAAAGGCATCTTTTTATAAGGAGAGGTTTAACCAAAATGTTCACAATCAGGTTATTATGGTCAAGGGGGCAAACTATGTGGGATAGAAGCCTGGTTGGTGCATTCTCCTGCAGATCCTGACCCACCATACCTGACAGAACTCCCTCCAGCTCTGAGTCCCAGTTGAGCTCCTTGTATTCCGTGAAGCAAATACCAAATTCCCAGTGCAGCACCAAGAAACACCACGAAATGTGGAGGATGACCAAATGGACTCACAGTCAACATGTGGATACACTTAGCCCCCGTGGCAACAATTTGCCTACAAAGAGAGAATTCAGCACTACTGCCTCATGTTCATTGGAAAATAAGAAAGCATATCCTCCAGGTCACAGAGAATCAGACCTAGCTTTGATGGTCTCACTAGAAAGGAAGCTAAAGCTCCTGACAACAACATATATTTCAAGTGCCCATCCTTAGAGGCAGTTTATCAAGAAGTCTTTAGGCAGGCAAAGGTCCATGTTTGTGGAGTGGTTTACCCTGTCTCATACTTTTGGAAATTCCTCTACCATATCCAAGGTTGTGAACTCCTGATAATTTTCCATTGCAGATATGTATTCAAAGATTTTCTAATTCTTCTCCTCTAATTGTGTCTTACTTGGGGCGAAGGTGATGTCTAGGCATTGTTCTGGATGAGAGTGGGAAGATTTTGTGTAGCACATATTTGCATACACATTGCATTCATTTTCCTATTTTTCATACGAAATACTGAATCCCTGACACTAACCCACACCCTTCTAGACTCTGAATACTAATCCTAATATGATGGACGCAAATATCCCAAACACTAGAGAAATACAAGCAGTTCAGGGGAGGCATCATGTATAGTTGGACTGCCTTTTTGCATGATTTTTCGTAGGTGATACAAATCTAGTGAATTTTTAATTGAAATAGTTCTCCATTGATTTTAAAGTACACTTATGTGTGAATTCCTGTCTCCATTTCTCTGGAGCCTATTCAGCACATGTATTTTTATATGCACAAATAGAATCCTACTTAGTATCACTCATACATTTTTGTGAAGTGGCTGACTTGGCAGAAAGAAATTCTGAGAAGAGATCACTCCTCCTAAATGCTTTTGGAACTGAAAATTCAACCTATGGGTGAGCTTCCTAGTTGAACAACATTATACATAAATCCATGTTCAGTAAAATGAATATATTTGAACCTGTGGATTATGTATATTTCATGATGAATTTTGTTTGGCATATATATTGCTACTTTTTAATGTGTCTGTGTGTGTTTTTTGTATATATATATATACACTCTCCTGACTTTTCAAAATATGTAATATTTGTGTCATATATACACTCCCTAAATTCATTCATGTTAATTAATGTGGATTTATAATCAAATTTTCACAAGTTTATGCTCAGATATATTCATCCACCTGGAATATATTTTTGTTTCCTAGTACTGAAAACTAACTTTATTAAATGGTCCTTACAAATCCTATTGTTTCTACAGTAACTGACCCAGTTTAACATCAATGCAAGTAGATTCCAATGGGACATGATGTGTATTTTGACGTTCATTTTAATTAAACACTGTTACATACTATTTCTTCGGTTTTTGCACATCATAGGATATATATTTCATCCACAAGTTAGTAAATTTATAGGCTTTTGTTATACTTACAATCACTTCCTGCTTCAGAACACATGTATTCCTCTATGTTTCTTGACTCGTCTTTTCATGAGACTTCATTCCAAATACATTATTTTCCACTTCCATAATCACTTTTGAAGCAAAACTCACACACCCTTCATGATAAAACATAACCCTAATATTACCATTTGATGTATAACTCGATGGAATGAATGATTGTATATCAATATAAGATTTCTTATATATTTTCAGATATCAATTCAATCCATTATTAAAAGTTGAAACAGTTATATTATTTATTCACAGTATTGTCAATTCATGCATTACTTCTATATTCATAGACACAGGGTACAACTTTTGTACCCCCAATACTAATTTATACGTCTTCAAAATATTGCTCCCAAAATGTTAGAAGAAATACTCATGTCACCTGATCTACATATACATTTTATCCCAGTAATATTCAGATCACAAAATGCAAAGGTCACACTTATGATTGTACCAAAGCCTAAATGGAAAGCAATCCTGGATTACTAAAAACATTCATGTCCAGGTTGCCTATTGCTCTCAAATGTCAATGATATTGGTTAGTACATATTTGTTTCTTCCTAAGTTTATATATTGAAACTCAACACTGTTGATAATGTCTAATCCTATCACTCACTTTATACGTTGCCTGATTTCATAATGTCTCTATTGATATCTGCTTTCCTACGTATTTTCTCCAGTTCATCCTATACTCACTCTTCGTCCTAATCCTACCAGCTATATTTCTAATCCTACCGACTATCCCTTTTTGAATGGATGTTCTCTTCAACATTCAATCATCCAAGTAAAGGTCAGGCGAGCGTTGGAGGAAGAGTCCACCAAGAGAGTATCTCATGAAACAGCAAAGGGTTTAATTGGGGTCCAGCATGCTGGTACTCAGAGCTCACTTGAATAGAGTAGAGAGCCCTGAGAAAAGCTTAAGCAGAGCTTATATACTTTCCTTTGTGATGGCACGGAGGGAAGTTTATTGATGGGTCAGGGCAAGTGGGCAGTTTGCGTGCAACCGGGTGAGGGAGTACATTCTGCAGTTTGTCAGTTGGGGACAGCACATTATGGGAACAAGATTAGGAAACATTTCTCAAGAATTCAACAGTGTTTTGTTAAGCGTACAGAAAAAAAGGAAGTAACAAGTGCCTATTTTATTAACCTTTCATCCCCCAATTCTTCTTCTGGCTACTTTTAATCATAAAAGTGATCATTGCCGGGTGTCACATTCTATGTCTGCTAGTGGGGTATTACCATAAGTTCAACTTGTCCAATTTGAGCTTGGAGAAAAGAAATTACACGGTTTAGCAAACAGGATTTTATAGTTAGCAATAATATGAGGATTATTATTGGACTGGCCAGGGTTGATAAATTCATAGTTAACGAGGGGACTGTGTGAACCAAGACTCAAACCACCCTTTATGGGCCTCCCTCTCTCGTTGACACTCTTCAAGGCATTTTTTAATTTACTCATAGATTTTTTAACAACTCCACTATGGTCAGCATAAACACAACATTCTTCCATCGATGCAGAACAAAGGACCCCTTCTCTCATGAAGAGGAGGATCAACACTCGACTGTTCTGTAAAACAACTTCAGAGAGAGAGGTTAAAAATTCCTGAAAAGCTGTGATAGAGGTTTCTAATATCTTTAAGTTTTGGTGTATTGTTGCTTCTTATTGGGTCATTTGATGTGTCTCATGGACCAAGGCAGTAGTTCTTGTGCCCACCCCTGCAGCAACTCCTATTCCTAATAGGATGGCTAAAGTGAGGGATATATGTTCCCAGTGGAACCGGGTTTTATGGCCACCTATTTGATCTTCAAATGAGCCTGCGTCATAATAAAGCACTCTGGGAAACATCTGCACCATTACACAATTAATCCCAGCTGTTGACCATTTGATGAAAACATAAACAATGTTTAAGTATATAGAATTATACTGTTTTAGGCACGGACAAGGCAAGGCACCTAAGATAGTACCAAAGACAGGGAGACAGTCCTGTTTGTTGCAAACGGTTTCAGAGGGCATTACTTCTGTTGTAATCAACTAATCCCCTGAAACCCAAGTTTCGGTAGTTTCAGAATTTTGTACCCAACATGTAAGGGAAGGGGCTCAGAAGTTCACAGTCTGCACAAGTTCACAAAAGGCAGTTTTTTTCCTGCTTTTTCCTCTTTTCTGGGCAAGTTAACTTTCAAGGACACCTGGGTGAGGGAGAGCTTTTTCTTCCCTTTATATTTTCCCCCTGCCAGCTGTTACCATGGAGCCCAGTTGGTAACATCTTTATCATAAAAATCTAGCCATCTCTGTGAAGCCCCAGCTCAAGGCCAGAGGCCTTGTTCACATATTTTGTGAAAAACTAGTAATGAGGTGTCTAGCGTAGGAGTGCTGATTGTTTTAGCCAGTGGCCAAGTAGAAGAGGGCAACACTAAAAGAGGAAGTTTATCTACTCTGAACTCTTTTATAGGGACTCTTTTGCTGAAAGCCCTAAAGTCAGCCATGGTGAAGACTTCTGGAGAAGGTCAGTTAAGACTTTTCTGAGGGCCTGGTACAGAGGGGGAAGACTGGGAAGGTGTGGCTGTGAGCAGCTCCATTGATCTGAATGAGGTAGGAGAGATGTAAAAGAATAATGGGAAAGGGGTCTGGGATTTTCCTAGAAACAAAAAGTTGAGCAGTAGAACAGGTAGAGCAAAGGGGAAGACGGGAGTTAGTATCCCTAAAAAACTGTGAGGGACTTTAAATTCTTAGTAACCTGTTTTCAGTGATGACAAAGAAATTTTAAAGGCCATTTTCATTTCATTTTGGATAGGGGTCTAAGGGCTCTCCTCAGCTGATTTGAGTTTTGGGTTAACTGGTAAGAGGACCTGCTGGGACCCGGTGCGGGCTCTGACAGGAGAAGAGATTAGTGAGTGGGTGGAGGGGTACCTATGTACCTGCTACCTCAGCAAGAGAGTAATGGTCTGAGAATTGGCGGAGGTTTGGGTTTTTGATCTAGAAATTGGAGGGGAGAAATCATGTTGCTGAGGTGGGAGTGACCGCTGCAGGTCTGGAGCAGAAGGCTGTGTGTGAGGATCTATTGGAGAAGCATAGTTCAGGATGTGAGCAAAGGAGGGAAAAGGCCTCCACATAGGGGAATCACCTTTCACCTTTTTGATCATTTGCAGAAGTTAAAAAGGTCATGCAGATTTGAGGATCAAGAGACCCCTCTGTGGGCCATCAGTTTTGGTTATCTAATTGGTAATATGGCCAATGCTTTGTACAGAAATTGATTAGGAGTTTGGGTTCCATCAGGCACTTCCTGTATGCTCACATCCCCATGACTTACAGAAGAAGTCGGCTATCCCCCAACACAGCCGTGAGTTTTGTGTCTTTGATAGACCGCCGGGCAAACAGTAATCTAGGCAAGCCAACCTGCATCTGGCTCACGTGTCGCTACATCCATAATGATTGTTTCCATTATCTATTGTGTAGAAGGGATTTAATGGAATTTTAGTGGGATCCTCTTCATCAGGGATATCCCAATAGGAAAGACCTATACCCAGCTGACAAATATCTGGGGGGAGAGATGGCCACCAGGTCCCTAAATGGGCTGTATGCAAGATAGACCATACTTCTTTTCCAGTAGGATTGTGATCAGCCATCGCTGCTGAACGGGCTGATGAGGGTTAGTACTACTGGTGGTGAAGGGGAGAGTCTATAGCCTTATCCACATGGCGAATACACAATTTGAAAGTGTTACCAGTCTTTTCCAGTTTCCAGTCAGAGTCTGGACAGGCCGCAGGCTTGAGATGAGAGATATGAATACAGGAAGAGATTCTGTCTACCTTTACTGCTGTAGGTGTTATAAGTAGCACCTGCTATGGTTCTTTCCAGCGGGGTTCCAGGGATGAGGCCTGATGTCATGTTACCCAGACGAAGTCTCTTACTTGATATCGATGTGCAGTTCCCTCGTCCCCAGTTTGGTAGGCAGTGGCCATCTGTTTTCGCAGGTATCCCTGAGTTCTTTTAAGAACTTTAAGTCTTTCAAGCAAGGGGGTGTGGAAGGGATCGTTAGGTCTTAGAGTTGGGGTTAGGTCCCGTCCTGGAGGAGAGGCACCATAGAGAATTTCATAGGGGGTGAGGTTACACAAAGAAACAGAGGGAGTATTTCTTGCATTAAACAGTGCATAAGGCAGGAGCATAGTCCAATCTTTTATGCCGGTCTCTAAGCTTAATTTTGTTATGGTCTCTTTAATGGTTCTATTCATTCTTTCTACCTGTCCTGAACTCGGTGGTCTATAAGCACAATGTAACTTCCAATTAATCCCCAGGGTCCTGGCAAACCCCTGACTTACCTGAGCCACAAACGCCGGTGCATTATCAGACCCTATTACTTTAGGGAGGCCGTTTCTTGAAAAAATATCTTCCAGGATGATTTGACCACCATTTGTGTTGTTTCTTTTTTTTTCTTTTTTCTTTTTTTTTTCCTGGGGAGGGCTTCAATCCATCCTGAAAATGTATCTACAAAGACTAGGAGATATTTCAGCCCATTCCTTGCTGGCTTAATTTTACTTAAGTCCACTTCCCAGAATTGTCCTGGTCTGGCTCCTCGTAGGTGCTTTCCTGCAGGAAGCTTGGAAGGGTAAGCATTAACCAATTGATGGACCCGAAAGGCTTTTGTAACCCGTTTAGTTATTTTCTTTCGCTGTGAGTCGGTTAGTGGAAAACTCTGTTCTTGATCCTTCAGGAATGAATGCAATTTCTTTGAACCAAGGTGAGTGAGTTGATGTACATTTTCTACTGTCATATTTAGAGCCGTGACTATAGGAGTTTTTACTGAAGGATTTAGAAATTCCAATTGGGGGCCTTCAGGGCTAAAAGTTATTTTGGCCCGGAGCTTGGTGAGCAGATCTCTGCCCATCAATGGGGCAGGGCATTCTTGGATTACTAAAAAGAAGTGATGGATATTTTTTCCCCCTGGTCCATGGTCCTCTTAGTTGTCCAAGCTCGATATTTACTGTAATTAGCCCCTTGAATTAGAGACCTTTTATTTGAAAGAGAGCCCAATGGGGCCTTAACGGCTGAGTATAATGCCCCTGTATCTACTTCATAGTTTACTGGGGTACCCTCTACTTCAAAAGTTACCCTGACCTCTGTGAGGAGATCTGAACCCCGACGTTCTTAGTCATCCTCCAGAGTCAGAATGGCTGGCTGGCATGGCTGTCTCTTTCTAGGGTCCTCTTTGACCCAGAGTCCATTTTCTTTACAGTAGGCACATGGATCTGAGGCCAGGGGTGGCCTGTAGTGTGGGCCCAGGTATTCCTTCCTGTCTCCATGTTTCTTATTTCTGGCCTATTTGTTTTTGAGACCAAGACCTTAGTCAATGCCTTAGTCTGTCTTTTTCTTTTATCCTCCCTTTGCTCCCTACTCTTCCTCAGTTTCTACCTTATAGTATACCTTCTTGTCTTCTCAGACTAAATCTCTCAAAGTCATATCTTGTAAACCATCTAAGCATTGTAACTTTCTTTTAATATCCAGGGCAGCTTGCCCAATAAAGGCCATCATGCGTATGCATTTTGATCCTCTGCCTGAGGATTGAAAGGAGTATATCTCCTATATGCCTCCATAATTCTCTCTAGACACATAGAGGGGGAATCATCAGGCCCTTGAATAATCTCTCTTACCTTGGCCAAATTTGTTGGTCACCTAGCGGCCACTAAAATACCTGCAATTAGAACCCGGTGATAAGTGGACAAATGCTCCCTACCTTCAAAGGTGTTGGGGGCCCAGTTGTGTTGGTTCAAGGGAAAGCCGTGTTGAATATTTTGGGAAGTTGTGTCGGTCACCCATCTGGTCCGAGAATATTTTTTTCTAGCTTCCAGGAGGATTCTCTTTTGTTCCTCTGTCATGAAGAGAGTCCCTAGGTGTTGTTGGCAGTCATCCCAATTAGGCTCTTGTGAAAACATCAATGACTCAACCACACCTGATAGCCGGGTGGGGTCCTCGGTAAAAGAGGGATTGTTATTTTTCCAGTTATATAGGTCTGAAGAGGAGAAAGGCCAATATTGATAGTCTTGCATTTTTCCCCCAAGGACGTCGACAGTCACTGGCCCGTAGGGATAGAGGGGGAGCATCACGGGAGTTCCAGCATTTTCAAATATTCACCGCCAGCGAGTTCCTTTAGCTGGACCAGTTTCCTCCAGCGGAGGAGGGGCTGTGTGTGCAGCGGGAGAGTTATCTGGCGGGCGCTGGGCTGGCTTAGCTTCCTCCAATGGTGGAGAGGCTGAGTCAGCAGCAGAGGAATCACTTAGAGGGTGTTGGGAGTTGGGGGATGTGGGCAGGAGATAAGGAGGGGGAGGAGAGTCCAGTAGAGTCAAATCTTTGACTCAGGGAGAACACAGGGTGGTGGAGGAGGAGGAGCAGAGGGTTTGAGAGATCATGGGGGAAGGAGTAGGAGCAGGGGCAGGGGCAAGAAAAGGCCTCACTCATGGAGGAGGAGATTTGCAGAGGTCCTTCCAAGTAAAGATATATGGCTGTTGATCTGGATGGCTATGTTTCCCTGGCTGAAAGACAATATCTCTTACTTTTTAAATTAGTGGGAAGTAGAAAGATCCTTCTAGGGGCCATCCGAATCTAAAGGTGGGCCATTCTGAGTCACAGAGAGTCTGCTAGGTCCAGGGTTTTACTGAAAAAGAAAGACTCTGAGCCCTTAAGTGTACTTTGGTCCAGTGATCAAGGGTCAGGGACAGAGGCATTGAAGTGCTCTGTCCCATAATGAAAGATACACAAACAGTAAAAGCAACGACACACGACACAGACAAGACAAGAAAATAAAGACACGCAATGGACGTCCAACACTGAGACCAGGACTGAGTAGCCGGCAAAACCCGATGGGCTGGCAATACCGAATCTGAAACTAAATATCACTGATTCGAAGAGACTATTGTTCCTCGATTCCAGAATCCTCAGCGGCGTCCCCCAGGTACTTGGCCTGTGGCTCTGTGACACGTATGTCAGCCACCATCGGAGAGAGGTCACACTCTTCATTGACAGCCATTTTGCCAAGCCATAACCTGAAACCTGAAACCAGAAAGAGGCACCTTACATACCCCAAGAGAAGCCTGTTGGGGTCTCTCGTCCGCCGCTGCCGGATCTCGGTGGAACATCCATATTTAAAGGTCGGGTGAGTGTCACGGGAAGAGACCACCAAGAGACTGTCTCATGCAAAAGCAAAGGGTTTATTGGTGGTCCAGCATGCTGGGGCTCAGAGATCACTTGAATAGAGCAGAGAGCCCTGAGAACAGCTTGAGCAGAGCTTATATATTTTAATTGGAGAGGGCAGGGAGGGAAGTTTATTGATGGGTCCCGGTGAGTGAGATGTTTGCATGCAAACGAGCGAGGGAGTACATTCTGCAGTTTGGCAGTTGGGGTCAGCACATTCGGGAAACAAGATTAGGAAACAGTTCTCAAGATTTCAACAGTGTTTTATTAAGCATACAGGATAACAGGAAGTGACAAGTACCTATTTTGTTAAACACTCACTACCGAATATACTTTACCAGATTTCCTAATGTCTCTATTGATATCTGATATATTTCCTACATATTTTCAACAGTTCATCATTGTGACTGACTCTTCACATGTGTGGACATTTACATTCACTCTATACAAAAAACCCTATAGCTAAATAACTTTTGGTCCAAATACTATACTCACTCTCCTTTCTAAACCTACCGACTATCTTTCTAATCCTACCGACTATCCCTTTTTAACTGAAAGTTCTTTTTGACAATCAATCATCCAAGGTACAAGGTCCTATGCAATTGTATATCGATTTATCTGAGACATCAGTGCAGAAAATAAAACAAAGCTAAGTATCACAATCAAGGGCCCAATGCCCTTCTGGGCTTCAAATCTTACCTCGATTTCTCTTTTCATACTTATATTTTACCTATATATTCTTGTAAATATTGCAGGTTCCCAATACCATTATACATCCAGCAGAATGATTCCTAATCCAAATCAAACCTGTTATTAACCGTAACCATACACTGTTCCCACAATCTAAATTTACAGAAGAGCAGAGACAGAGTTGGTCTTACAATACAGCAATGTAGCTGATGTTCTAACTGCCAAGAAACTCAAAGGTCCATGCAAAAATGATCCCTGAAGAAGTAGTGGCTAACTGGGTAACTATGAAGGAACTGAGAGAGCAAAAGTCATCTTCCATTGCAAACAACCTGGTCAGGATGAAGGGATGTGTCTGAATCAGCCACTCTCTTCTTAATGTAGAGAAGAAGGACCAAACCAGGCCTGTGTGGAGAGCTGTTTCCAGTTGCCTATGGTTGATATACCATTCTAACTTGTGAAAGTGTCACAGGAAGTATGGGTAGCCTCCATTTCATGGTACCCTTGGAAGCAACTGTTAGGACAACATGGTTGCCAAGGCAGTGACCTCATTCAGTTCCTGATGGAAGTGACCTCACCTCACATCCTTGGTGATGAAAATCTCTGAACTTGGGATTCAGGAAGCCAGGCACCCAAATCCAGTCCCAGTCCCTGTCCCTGTGTTCTCACTTCTTTGGATTTACCAAGGACAGAGTCAGTCTTTCTTATTACCTACTGATGTGTGCATGGCCAAATGCCAGGAAAGCTCTGAAGAGTGGCCTTTCCTGAGAAAGCATGTATTGGCTCACTGTTGGCTCCTGACAACTTCATGGAGTTCACCAAGGAGACCAGATCTGAGAAAGGACAGGCCATTTTGGGAAAACATTGTATGGCCCACCAGTCAGAGGACACACCGGATAGTCAGAAACCTACTTGGGGAAAAGAGGTGCCTTTGTGGGTGTGGGTGTGTGTTTGTGGTTTTGTCTCATGTTCTGAGAATAGGTAGGAAAGGTGGTTTGTGTGGTTTGGAGTGAACTGTTTCTAATAAGTGATTTGACAAGGTGACTGTTTCTATTTCTGTGTATCCCAATGTGTCCGTGGTTGTAGACATTAGAAAAGAGAATGCATCAATGGATGTGTCCTGTCTAGTAGAAAGCGTTCCAGCATTCATCCTGCCAAATTTATGAATGCAATGCAGCTTGCCTTATCAATGGGAAACACCTGCTATATTCCTAAGTTGCTGTTTTCTTCATGAATACTGGCCACTCTCCAGAATAGGCTCATGGTTGTGTGTCCAAGATATGTACTACGTCCAAGCTCTGTGACATGGCCATGTACTGGATAGCTGAAGGAATGGCGAGCATCTCAGAAAACTCAGATATCAGTGTGACCAGTAAGTTTCAGTGGAGAAACCCTGCTTTGGGCCTTTTGCTTACCTTTTGTTCTCTTCCCATGTATGTCAGCAAAGTCTTTGCCTCAGACCACAGCTTTGTGAAGCCTGAAAAAAACATTTTTTAAATAGAAATTAATGGGCCTCACCTGTGGCTCTTTGCTTAATTGCATTGGAAAGGGATGTGTCTGAATCAGCCTCTTGGCGCTGTGTGAGGCTGTGGCTTAGATTCTCAGCACCTGATATATCTAAAGAAAGATCCCATGTGTGCATCCAAAACCAAAATGGGCAAAAGAGTAGTCATTGTGGATGAAGTCTTTCGCCTTCCTCTGTAAGGCTCCTGACCTCCATCAAGTGAGAATAGGGATCCTTTGTTTCAAATTAGTTTTTCATATCCCTGCAGAGGCTAGCCCATAGGTGCTTGGGTTTTCTCATGACTCCAATTCACATAAAAAACCTAAACCCCAGAGTCAGTAGTCCTCAATTTGGAGAAGCAGAGCAGTATTAACAGCAGGTCTTTTGTTCACTCCTGGATTACAAGAAGGATGTCCAGGGCACCCTGACTTTAGGCAAATGAGGGGCAAGGGAGCTTATTTTGGACACTGCCTTGGCCTGCGTCCTTCATGGAAAACTCCAGCCAGAGATAAAAATGAGTGTCTAGATGGAATAAGATGAGGGTCATGTTGGAGTGTTTTGGTTTTAAATGTGGTCAGTTGTGTGGGTGTTTGAAGAGATGTGTGGGTCAACATAGGCTTGAACTCTGGTGTGATTCCCCTTAGAGACTGAGTTCTGGAACTGACCTCAGAGAAGTACTGCCATGAATTTTGTTGCAATTTTAGGAGACCACGCATGAGAGTCGCCCTTGGAAACTGAGATATAGGCCCAGGATGGCTTTCCACAGAGCACTGGAAATCTCAGCCAGCATATCACATGATTTTATTCTGAAAGACTTGGCAGCCATAGTTTAGAGTCAAAACACACATACACCTCACATTGTAGAACTCAATAGGCCTGGCTTCTTGTGACCTTTTGGCCACTCTTTGGGAAGCCTTGCCTGTGAGAGTTCTTCAGATCTTTCATTGAAATGAGCTTACTCAGCATTTCATGTTTCCTGAATGAATTGAAACCCACAGTGCCTCCAACTTCAACCTTGAAAAGTGGATACATAAATATCATAAATTTTTTAAATTCCCATGACCAGTTGGCACTGGAGAAACTTTGGATGTCCTGTTGCTGATCATGAGCATACCAGACAGTGTCTTGATTGACTGGGTTTGGTGAAAATTATGTAGCACAGAGATGCCAGTAAGTTGGAGCCTGCTGAGTAGTGGCCCTAGAGTAGTGGTGTGCAGGTGTGTGATAAAACATCTGTGTTGTGGCTATGTGAATCTGCCATTGCCTACCAAATTGCTTGTGAGTGACATGGTGCAGGTAGCAGACGCTTGTATGAAAAGGCATCTTGTTATATGGAGAGGTTTCAGGGCAATGTTCAGAATAAGTTTGCTATGGTCAAGGGGCAAAGCATTGTGGGATATAAGCCTGGTTAGTGCATTCTCCTGCAGACCCTGACCCACAACAAGTGACAGAACTCCCTCCAGCACTTTGTCCCAGTTCAACTCCTTTTATTTCATGGAGCAAATACCAAACTCCTAGTGCAACAACAAGAAACACCACGAAAAGTATAGGATGACCAAGAGGCTTCACAGTCCAAATGGGGAGACACTTAGGCCCCAGCTGCCACAGTTTACCAACGAAGAGAGAATTCAACACTGCTGCCTCATGTTCATTGGTAAATAAGAAACCATGTCCTCCAGGTCACGTAGATGCAGATCTAGCTTTGATGGTCTCACTACAAAGGAAACTAAAGCTCCTGAAAACAACGTATATTTCAAGTGCCCAACCTCAGAGGCATTTTCTGCAGAAGTCTTTAGGCCAGCAGAGCTCCATGTTTGTGGAGTGTTTACACTGTCCCTTACTTTTGGAAACTCATCTACCAACTCCAAGGTTTTGAACTCCTGAGCATATTCCATTCCAGATATGTATTCACAGATTTTCTATCTCTTCTCCTCTAATTGTGTCTTTCTTGGGGTGAAGGTAATGTCAATGCATGGCTCTGAATGAGAGTGGGAAGATTTTTGTGTGGAACATATTTCCATAAACATTGGATACATTTTTTTATTTTCCATTAGAAATACTGAATTCCTGATACTAACCCAAAACCTACTAGATTCTGACTACTAATCCTAATATGATGGAGAAAAATAAACCAAGCTGAATAGAAATACAAGCAGTTCAGAGGGGTCATGGTGTATAGTTGAACTTGCCTTTTGCATGATAAAGGGTAGGTGTTATAAATGTACTTAATTTTTAATTGAAATAGATCTCCATGTGTTTTTAAAGTTAACAAATATGTGAATTCCTGTCTCCCTTTCTCTGTAGCCTATTTAGCACATGTATTTTTATATGCACATATAGAATCCTACCTGGCATCACACGTATACTATTGTGAGATGGCTGACTTGGCAGATACAAATTGTGAGAAGAGAAAACTCCTCCTAAACGCTGTTGGAACTGAAAATTCACCCAATGTTTTAACTTCCTAGTAATGCAGTATTATTCATATCCATGTTGAGTAAAATAAATATTTTTGCATCTGTGGACGATATGTATTTCATGATGAATTTTGTTTGGCACATATATTGCTACTTTTCAATGCCTGTGTTTGCGTTTTGTATATATATATATATATATATATATATATATATATATATATATATATATATTCTCCAGATTTCTCAAAATATTTTATATATGTGTCTTATATACACTCCCTAAATTAATTCATATTCATTTATGTGGATTTATAATCAACTTTTCACTAGATTATTCTCAGAAATATTCATCCACCTGAAATTTATATTATCTTCCTAGTACTGAAAACTAACTTCAGTGAATGGTGCATACAAATCCTAATAATGCTACAGTACCTGACCCAGATTAACATCAATGCAAGTAGATTCCTATGGGACATGATGTGTCTTTTGACGTTCATTTTTATTCAACACTGGTGCATTACTATTTCTTCAGGATTGCACATGAGAGGATATATATTTCATCCACAAGTTCACAAATTTATAGGCATTTGTTTCACTTTCAATCACTTCCTGATTCAGAACACATGTATTCCTTCATGATTCTTGACTGGTCTTTTCATGAGATTTTGTTTCAAACACCTTATTTTGATTTCCATAATCGGTATTGAAGCAAACCACACACACTCTTCATGATAAACCATAACTCAAATATTACCATTAGATGAATATCTGGTTGGAATGAATGTTTGTATATCAATATAAGATTTCCTGTTTATTTTCAGATATCAATTCAAACCGTTATTTAAAGTTGGAACCAGTTATATTATTTATTCACAGTATGTTCTATTCATGCATTATCTCTATATTCATATACACATGGTCCACCTATTTGTACTCCCACTAATTTATTCATCTTCAAAATATTGCTCCCAGAAGTGTTGGAAGAAGTACTCATGTCACCTGATCTACATATATATTTTATCACAGTAATATTCTGGACAAAATGTGCAAAGGTCACACTTATGATTGTACCAAAGCCTAAATGGAAAGTGAATATGGATTGATAAAAACATCCATTTCCAGGTTGCCTAATGCTCTCAAATGTCAATGCTATTGGTGACTACATATTTGTTTCTTCCTAAGATTATATATTGAAACTCAACCCGGTTGAAAATGAATAATCCTATCACTCACTTTATACTTTGCCTGATTTCGTAATGTCGCTATTGATATCTGCTTTCCTATATATTTTTCCCAGGTCATAATTCGACTGACTCTTCACATGTGTTGACATTTACCTTCATTCTCTACCCGAAACCCTATTGCTAAAGAACTTTTGGTCCAAATCCTAAACTCACTCTTCTTCCTAATCCTACCGACTATCATCCTAATCCTGTATACTATCGTTTTTGACTGGATGTTATCTTCTACATTCAATCAACCAAGGTACAAGGTCCTATGCCATTGTATATCGATTTATCTGAAACATCTATGAGGAACATAATTCAATGCTAAGTATCACAATCAATGGCCCAATGCCCTTCTGGGCTTCAAATCTTAAATAGATTTCTGTTTTCATACATATATTTCACCTCTATATTCTTATAAATATCGCAGGTTCCCAATACCATTATTCATCCAGAAGAATGATTCCTAACCCAAATCTATCATGTTATTAACTCTAACCCTACACTGTTCCCTCAATCTAACTTTACTGAAGCACAGGGACAGAGTTGGTCTTATAATACAGGAAAGTAGGGGATCTTCCACCTGCTGAGAACCTCAAAGATCCGATCAGAAATTATATCTGGAGAAGATGTAGGCAGCGATGAAGGACCTGAAAGAGCAAAAGTCATCTTCAATAGCAAACAACCCTGTCAGGATCGAGGGTTGTGTCTGAATCAGCCTCTCTCTTCTTATTGTAGAGAAGATGGACCAAACCAGACATTTGTGGAGAGCTGTTCCTGGGTTCCTAATGTTGATATACCATTCTAACTTGTGAAAGTGTCACAGGAAGTAGAGGCAGCCTCCATCTAATGATACCCTTTGAAGCAACTCTTAGGACAAAGTCATTGAAAAGGCAGTGACCTCATTCAGTTCCTGAAGGAAGTGACCTACCTCACTTCCTTGGTAATGGAACTCTCTGAACTTGGGATTTAGGAAGCCAGGCACACAAAGGCAGTCCCACTCCCAACCCAGTGGTCTCCCTTGTTTGGATTTACCAAGGACAGAATCTGTTTTTCTTATTACCTACTGATGTGAGGATGGCCAAATGCCAGGAAAGCTCTGAAGAGAGGCCATTCCTGAGAAAGTAGGAAGTGGCTCACCGCTGGCTCCTGACAACTTCACAGAGTTGGCCAAGGAGACCAGATCTGAGACAGGACAGGCCATGATGTCGGAACATAATATGGCCCACCAGTCAGAGGACAGTCCGGAAAGTCACAGACCTACTTGGGGGAAGGAGGTGCCTTTGTGGGTTTGGGTGTGTTTTTGTGGTTTTGTCTGATGTTCTGAGAATAGGTAGGAAAGGCGGTTTGTTTGGTTTGGAGTAAACTGTTTCTAGTAAGTCGTTTGACAAGGCGAGTGTTTCTAAGTCTGTGTTTCCCACTGTTTCCATTGTTTTAGACTTTAAAAAAGAGAATGCATCATTGGATGTGTCCTGTCTAGTAGAAAGCTTCCCATCATTCATCCTGCCTAATTTATGAATGGACTGTGGGTTGCCTTATTGAATGGTAACACCTGCTATCTTCCTAAGTTCCTGTTTTCTTCCTGAATTCTGGCCACTCTCCAGAATAGGCTTATGGTTTTGTGTCTATGATATGTACCACATCCAAGCTCTGTGACATGGCCATGTACTGCATAGCTGAAGGGAATGGCGAACATCTCACAAAACACAGATATCAGTGTGACAAGTAAAATCTCAGTGGAGAAACCCTGCTTTTGGCCTTTTTCTTACCTATTATTCTGTTGCCCAAATGTCAGGAATGTCTTGGCCTCAGGCCACCCATTTGTGATGCCTGAAGAAAACAGTTTTCAAATGGAATTGAATGGCCATCACCTGTTGCTAATTGCTTAATTGCATTGGAAACAGATGTGTCTCAATCAGCCTCTGGCCCTGTTTGAGGATGTGGCTTAGATTCTCAGCACCTGATGGATCTAGAAAAGTTCCCATGTGTGCATCTAAAATTAAAATTGCCAAAAGAGCACTCATTTTGGATGAAGTCTCTCGCCTTCCTTTGTAAGGTTCCTGACTTCCATCAAGTGAGAATAGGGATCCTTTGGGTCAAATAAGATATTCAAAGCCATGCAGAGGTGCTTGAGTTTTATCATGACTCCAAATCACATTAAGAATATATACCCGACAGTCAGTAGGCCCCAAATTGTAGAAGCAGAGCAGTATTAATGGCAGGCCTATTTGATCACTCCTGGTTCACAGGAAGGGTGTCCAGGCCACCCTGACATTAGGCAAATGAGGGGCAAGGGAGCTTATTTTGGACACTGTCTTGAGCTGCACCACTCAAGGAAACCTCCAGCCAGAGGTGATGATGAGTGTATATATGCAAGAAGATGAGGGTCATGTGGGAGTGTTTTAGTTTTAATTGTGGTCATTTTTGTGGCAGTTGGAAGAGATGACTGGGTCCACCTGGGCTTAAACTCTGGTGTGATTCCCCTTAGAGAGTGCGTTCTGGAACTGACCTCAGAGAAGCATGGCCATGAATTGTGTTGGGATATTAGGAGGCCACACATGAGAGTCGCCCTTGAAATCTGAGATCTATGCCCAGGTTGGCTTTCCACAGAGCACTGGGAATATCTGCCAGCATATCACATGATTTTATTCTGAAAAACTTGGCAGAAATAGTTGAGAGTCTAAACACACATGGACCTCACATTGTAGACCTCAATGGGCCTGGCTTCATGTGACCTTTTGGCCACTCTTTGGGGAGATTTACCTGTGAGAGTTCTCCAGAGCGTTTATTGAAATGAGCCTCCTAATCATTTAATGGTTTCTGAATGAACTGAAGCCCACAATGACTCCAACTTCATACTTGAAAAATAGCTAGATAAATACCATGAAATGTTTGAAATTCTCATGACCAGGTAGCACTGGAGAACCTTTGGTTGTCCTGTTGCTGATCATGAGTATGCCAGACAGTGCCTTGATTGACTGGGTTTCATGAAAATGGTGTAGAAAAGAGATGCCAGTAAGTTGGAGCCTGAGTAGTGGGTCTAGAGCAATGGTGGGCAGGTGTGTTATAAAACGTCTGTGGTGGGCCCATGTGGATCTGCCATTGGCTTCCAAAAGGCATGTTACTGACATGGTGCAGTCAGCAGACCCTTATATGTAAAGGCATCTTGTTATATGGAGATGTTTCAGGGCAATGTTCAGAATCAGGTTGCTATGGTCAAGGGGGCAAGCTATGTGGGATAGAAGCCTGCTTGGTGCATTCTCCTGCAGACCCTGACCCACTACACGTGACAGAACTCCCTCCAGCACTGTATCCCAGTTGAACTCCTTTTATTTCATGAAGCAAATACAAAACTCCAGTGCAGCAGCAAAAAACACCATGAAAAGTGGTGGACGACCATATGGCTTCACAGTCCACACGGGGAGAAAATTAGCGCCCAGTGGCCACAGTTTACCTACAAAGAGAAAATTCAGCACTGCTGCCTCATGTTCATTGGAAAATAATAAACCATGTCGTCCAGGTCACGTAGATGCAGACCCAGCTTTGATGATGTAACTACAAAGGAAGCTAAAGATCCTGACAACTACATATATTTCAAGTGCTCAATCACAGAGGCAGTTTCTCAAGAAGTCTTTAGGCCAAAGAGCTCCATGTTTGTGGAGTATTTACCCTGTCCCTTACTTTTGGAAACTCCTCTACCTCTTCTAAAGTGTACTCCTGAGCATATTCCATTCCAGATATGTATTCACAGATTTTCTCACTCTTCTCCTCTAAGTGTGTCTTACTTGAGGCGAAGGTAATGTTCTCAAGGAGCTGGAAAGGTTTTTTGTGTAGCACATATTTACATACACATTTGATTCATTTACCAATTTTCCATTCGAAATACTGAATCCCTGACACTAACCGATAGCCTACTAGACTCTGACTACTAATCCTAATATGATGGAGAAAAATAACCCAAACAGAATTAAATACAAGCAGTTCAGAGGAGGCATGGTGTATAGTTGGATTGCCTTTTGCATTATATAGGGTAGGAGTTATAAATCTAGTCAATTTTTTTGATGAAATAGTTCTCCGTGTGTTTTTAAAGTTAACACATATATGAATTCCTGTCTCCCTTTCTTTGTAGCCTATTCAGCAAATGTATTTTTATATGCACATATAGAATCATACCTGGTACCACACTTACATTCATGTGAGGTGGCTTACTTGGCAGATACAAATTGTGAGAAGAGATCACTCCTCCTAAACGCTTTTGGAACTTTAAATTCAACCTATGGGTTAGCTTCCTAGTTGAACAACATTATACATAAATCCATATTCAGTAAAATGAATATTTTTGGATCAGTGGATGATATTTATTTCATGGTGAATTTCGATTGGCATAATATTGCTGCTTTATAATGTCTCTGTGTGTGTTTGTATATATATATATATATATATATATATATATATATATATATATATATATAGAGAGAGAGAGAGAGAGAGAGAGAGTCTCCAGATTTTTCAAAATATGAAATATATGTGTCTTATTGTTCACTCCTAAAATTCATTATATTCCCCTATGTGGATTTATAATAAACTTTCACAAGATTATTCTCAGAAATATTCATCCACATGAACTGCATATTTGTTTCTTAGTACTGACAACTATCTTCAGAGACTGGTGCTTACAAATCCTAATATTTCTACAGTAACTTTCTCAGCTGAACATCAATGCAAGTAGATTCCAATGGGACGTGAAGTGTATTTTGGCATCCATTTTTATTCAACACTGGTACATTATTATTTCTTCACTTTATGCACATCTTAGGATATATATTTCATCCACAAGTTCGCAAATTTATAGGCATTTGTTTCACTTTCCATCACTTCCTGATTCAGAACAAATGTATTCCTCCATGTTTCTTGACTGGTTTTTTCATGAGACTTCTTTCTAAACACATTATTTTCGAATTCCATAATCACTTTTGAAGCAAAACTCACACACCCTTCATGATAAACCATAACCCTAACATTACATTAGAAGTATAAATGGTTGGAATGAATGATTGTATATCATTATAAGATTTTTAAGATATTTTCAGATATCAATTCAATCCATTTTTAAAAGTGGAACTAGTTATATTATTTATTCACAGAATTGACTATTCATGCATTATCTCAATATTTATAGACAGAGGGTACACCTCTTTGTACCACCAATAATAATTTATACATCTTCAAAATATTGCTCTCAGAAATGCTGGAAGATATACTTATATCACCTGATCTACATATACATTTTATTACAGTAATATTCTGGACACAAAATGAAAACTACACACTTTTGATTGTACAAAACCCTAAATGGAAAGTGAACATGGTTTAATAAAAACATCCATGTCCAGGTTGTCTAATGCTCTCAAATTTCAATCCTATTTGTGACCACATATTTGTTTCTTTTTAAGATTATATATTCAAACTCAACCCTGTTGAAAATGTCTAATCCTATCACTCACTTTATACTTTGCCTGATTTCGTAAGGTCTCTATTGATATCTGCTTTCCTACATATTTTTCCCAGTTCATCATTGTGACAGACTCTTCACATGTGCTGATACTTACATTCAATCTCTTAGCGAAATCCTATGACTAAAGAACTTTTGTTCCAAATTCTATACTCATTCTTCTTCCTAAACCTACTGACACTCTTCCTAATCCTACTGACTATCCCTTTTTTACTGGATGTTCTCTTCTACATTCAATCATCCAAGGTACAATGTCCTATGTCATTGTATATCGATTTATCTGAGATATCTGTACAGAACGTAAATCAAAGCTAAGTATCCCAATCAAGGGCCGAATGCCCTTCTGGGCTTCAAATCTTACCTAGATTTCTGTTTTCATACATATATTTCCCTTGTATATTCTTATAAATATCACAAGTTCCCATATCATTATTCATCCCACAGATTGTTTCTTAACCAAAATCAAACCTCTTATTTACCCTAACCATAAACTCTTTCCTTAATCTAACTTTACAGAGGAGCAGGCACAGAGTTGGTATTAGAATACAGGAATGTGGGGGATCTATCACCTGCTGAGAACCACAAATGTCCATGCAGATATGATCCTTGGAAAAGATGTAGGCCGCTATGAAGGACCTGAGAGAGCAAAAGTCAACTTCCATGGTAAACAACCTGGTCAGGAAGAAGGGATGCGTCTGAATCAGCCTCTCTCTTCTTAATGTAGACAAGATGGACAAAACCAGGCCTGTGTGGAGAGCTGTTCCCGGGTGCTTATGGTTGATATACCATTCTAACTTGTGAAAGTGTCACAGGTAGTAGGGGGAGCCTCCAGTTCATGGGACCCTTGGAAGCAACAGTTAGAACCAAGTTGTTGCCAAGGCAGTGACCTCACTCAGTTCCTGAAGGAAGTGTCCTACCTCATTTCCTTGGTGATGGAACTCTCTGAACTTTGAATCCAAGAAACCAGGCACCCAGAGCCAGACGCAGTCCCAGTCCAAGTGGGCTCACTTGTTTGGATTTACCACAGACAGAGTCAGTCTTTCTTGGTACCTACTGATGTCAGGATGACTACATGCCAGGAGAGCTCTCAAGAGGGGCCTTTCTTGAGAAATCAGGTAGTGTCTCACTGCTGGCTCATGACAACTTCATCAAATTGTCTAAGGAGACCAGATCTGAGACAGGACAGGCAATTTTGTGGGAACATAGTATGGCCCACCAGTCAGAGACCTCTCCGGATAGTTACAGTTCTACTGGGGGTAAGGAGGTGCCTTTGTGGGTGTGGGTGTGAGTTTGAGGTTTTGCCTCATGTTCTGAGAATAGGTAGGTAAGGCAGTTTGTTTGGTTTGGAGTGGACTGTGTCTAGTAAGTCGTTTGACAAGACGAGTGTTTCTATGTCTGTGTATCTCACTGTGTCCGTGGTTGTAGACATTAGAAAAGAGAATGCATCAATGGATGTCTCCGGTCTAGTAGAAAGCTTCCCAGCATTCATCATGCCCAGTTGATAATGGACTGTGGCTTGCCTTATGGTTGGGCCAAACCTGCTATCTTCTTAAGTTCCTGTTTTCTTCATGAATTCTGGCCACTCTCCAGAATAGGCTCATGGTTTTGTGTCCAAGATATGTACCACCTTCAAGCTCTGTGACATGGCCATGTACTGGATAGCTGAATTTAATTGGGAGTATCTCAGAAAACTCAGATATCAGTGTGACCAGTAAAGTCTCAATTGAGAAACCCAGCTTTGGGCCTGCTGTTTTCCTGAAAGTCAGGTAGGTCTTTGCCTCAGGCCAAACTTTGTGAAGCCTGAAGAAAACAGTTTTCAAATGGAAATGAATGGGCATCACCTGTGGCTATTTGCTTAATTGCTTTGGTAAGGGATGGGTCTGAATCAGCCTCTTGGCCCTGTGTGAGGCTTTGGCTTATATTCCCACCACCTGATTGATCTAAAGAAAGATCCCATTTGTGCATCCTAAACCATAATGGCCAAAAGAGCAGTTATTGTTGATGAAGTCTCTCACCTTCCTCTGTAAGGTTCTTGACTTCTATCAAGTGAGAATAGGGATCCTTTGCATCAAATGAGTTCTTCTAATCCCTGCAGAGCCTGGCCCATAGGTGCTTGGATATTGTCATGATGCCAATTCACATAAAGACTCTAAACCCCAGAGTCAGAAGGCCTCAAATTGGAGAAGTGGAGCAGTATTAAATGCAGGCCTATTTTATCCATCCTGGTTCACAGGAAGAGTGTCCAGGCCACCCTGACTTTAGGCCAATGAGGGGCAAGGGAGGTTATTTTGCACACTGTCTTGGGCTGGGCCCCTCATGGACACCTCCAGCCAGAGGTAATGATGAGTGTGTATATGGAAGAAGATGAGTGACATGTGGGAGTGTTTTGGATTTAATTGTGTTCATTTGGGTGGTGGTTGGAAGAGATGACTGGGTCCACCTGGGCTTGAACTCTGGTGTGATTCCCCTTTGAAACTGATTTCTGATTCTGATCTCAGAGAAGTATTGCCATGAATTTTGTTAGGATTTTAGGAGGCCATGCCTGAGAGTCGCCTTGGAAACTGAGAGCTAGCCCCAGGGTGGCTTTCCCCAGAGTGCTGGGAATCCAGCCAGGATATCACATGATTTTATTCTGAAAGACTTGGCAGCCATAGTTGACAGTCAAAACACACATGGACCTCATACTGTATACCCCAATGGGCCTGGCTTCATGTGACCTGTTGACCACTCAAGACATTCCATTTGCTGCAGATATAACCTCTTCTAACCTTGAGTTGAGCTGCATTGCTTGTGGTCCTGTCTTTCCTTGTCTTTTCATACTGTTCGCATTTCTTTCTGCTTGTTGAAACTGTTGTGTTATTGAAAATTCCCCCATATATTTATATTGCTCTTGTATCCTTGCAAAGTCTCCCTTGCAGGTGCAGTTGAGGGTCTGCCCCTCCTACAATAGGGGCAATGTGCCTACCAACCCAGCAGGCCACTGGGCTTGTTCTGAAGGTCAGTAGCAGGTCCGCCGACCTTACAGGTGTGGGCGGTGGCTCTGCCACTCTGCGGGTGCTGGGCCTGTTCTATGAGTGGGTCAGAGGTCCATCTGCCTTGGAGGCATGGGCGGTGGCTCTGCCGCTCACCCTCTCAATGTGTTTTTAAAGTTAACAAATATGTGAATTCCTGTCTCCATTTCTCTGTAGCCTATTCAGAACATGTATTTTTATATGCACATATAGAATCCTACATGGTATCACACGTACATTCTTGTGAGTTTGGCTGAATTGGCAGATAAAAATTGTGAGAAGAGATCCCTCCTCCTAAACGATTTTGGAACTGAAAAGTCAACATATGGGTTACCTTCCTAGTTGCAAAACATTATACATAAATCCATGTTCAGTAAAATGAATATTTTTGGATCTGTGGATAATATATATTTCATAGTGAATTTCAATTGGCATATATATTGCTACTTTTTAATGTCTGTGTGTGTTTTGTGTGTGTGTGTATATATATATATATATATATATATATATATATATATATACTCTACAGATTATTAAAAATATGAAATATATTTGTCTTATTATACACTCCCTAAATTCATTCATGTTCATGTATGTGGATTAATAATCAACTTTTCACAAGATTATTCTCAGAAAGATTCATCCACCTGAAATACATATTTGTTTTCTAGTACTGAAAATTAACTTCAGTGAATGGTGCATAGAAATCCTAATAATTCTACAGTAACTGACCCAGTTTAGCTTCAATGCAAGTAGATTTCTATGGGACATGATGTGTATTCTGACGTTTATTTTTATTCAACACTGGTACATTACTATTTTATTCAGGTTTTGCACATCATTGGATATATATTTCATCCACAAGTTCACAAATTTATAGGAATTTGTTTCATTTTCAATCAATTCCTGCTTCAAAACACATGTAGACCTCCAGGTTTCGTGACTGGGCTTTTAATGAGATTTCTTTCCAAACACATTTATTCGATTTACATAATCACTTTTGAAGCAAAACTCACACACTCTTCATGAAAACTCATTACCCTAATATTACCATTAGAAGTATAACTGGAAGGAATGAATTATTGTATATCAATATAAGATTTCCTGTATATTTTCAGATATCAATTCAGTCCATTATTGAAAGTTGAAACCAGTTATATTATATATTCACATTATGATCTATTCATTCATTATCTCTATATTCATAGACACCGTGTACACATAATTGTACCAAAGTCTAAATGGAAAGTGAGCATGTATTTCTAAAAACATCCATGTCCAGGTTGACTAATGCTCTCAAATGTCAATCCTATTGGTGACTAAATATTTGTTTCTCCTGAAGATTAAATATTCAACCTCAACCCTGTTGAAAATATCTAATCCTATCACTCACTTTATACTTTGCCTGATTTCCTAATGTCTCTATTGATATCTGCTTTCCTACATATTTTCCCCAGTTCATCACTGTGACTGACTCTTCACATGTGCTGACATTTACATTCATTCTCTACCTGAAACCCTATTGCTAAAGAAATTTTAGTCCAAATCCTATACTCACTCTTGATTCTAAACCTAATGACTATCTTCCTAATCCTACCTACTATCCCTTTTTGAATGGATGTTCTCTTCAACATTCAATAATTCAAGGTACATGGTCCTATGCCATTGTATACCAATTGATCTGAAACAACTGTGCAGGACTTAATTCAAAGCTAAGTATTTAAATCAAGGGCCCAATGCCCTTCTGGGATTCAAATGTTACCTAGACTTCTGTTTTCATATTTATATTTCGACTACATACTCTTATAAATATACCAGGTTCCAAATACCATTATTCATCCCACAGAATGATTCCTAACACAAATGGAACATGTTATTAACCCTAACAATACACTGTTCACTCAATCTAATTTTACAGATGAGCAGGGACAGAGTTTATCTTACAATACAGCAATGTAGGGTATCTACCACCTGCTGAAAATCTCAAATGTCCAAGCAGAAATGATCCCTGGTGAAGACGTAGGCAGCTATGAAGGACCTGAGAGAGCAAAAGTTATCTTCTATGGCAAACAAAGATGTCAGGATGAAAGGATGTGTCTGAATCAGCCTCTCTCTTCTTAATGTAGAGAGGATGGTCAAAACCAGGCCTGTGTGGAGAGCTGTTCCCAGGAGCCTATGTTTGATATACCATTCTAACTTGTGAAAGTGTCAGAGAAAGTAGGGGCAGCCTCCATCTCATGGGACCCTTGGAAGCAACTGTTAAGACAAAGTGGTTGTCAAGGCAGTGACCTCATTCAGTTCCATAAAGAAGTGACCTACCCCACTTCTTTGGTGAGGAAACTCTCTGAACTTGGAATCCAGGAAACCAGGCACCCAGAGCCATTCCAAGTCCCAGTCCCAGTGGGCTCACTTGTTTTGATTTACCAAGGACAGAGTCAATCTTTCTTGGTACCTACAGATGTGAGGAAGGCCAAATGCCAAGAGAGCTATGAAGAGGGGGCCTATCCTGAGAAAGCAGGAAGTGGTTCACTAGTGGATCCTCACAACCTCACAGAGATGGCCAAGGAGACCAGATCTGAGACAGGACAGGCCATTTCATTGAAACATAGAATGGCCCACCAGTCAGAAGACACTCTGGATCGTCAGAGACCTACTTGGGGAAGGAGGTGCCTTTGTGTGTGTGGGTGTGGGTTTGTGGTTTTATCTCATGTTTTGAGAATAGGTAGGAAAGGCGGTTTGTTTGGTTTGGAGTGGACTGTTTCTAGAAAGTCATTTGACAAGGCGAGTGTTTCTATGTAAATGTATCCAACACTGTCCGTGGTTGTAGACATGTGAAAGAGAATGCAACAATGGATATGTCCTATCTAGTAGAAAGCTTCCCAGCATTCATCCTACCCAATTTGTGAATGGATTGCAGCTTGCCCTATAGATGAGCAACCCCTACTATCTTCCTAAGTTTTGGTTTTCTTCCCGCATTCTGGCCACTATTCAGAATAGGCTTATGGTTTTGTGTCCAATATATGTACCACCTCCAAGCTCTTTGACATGGCCATGTAATGGATAGCAGAATGGAATGGCGAGCATCACAGAAAACGCAGATATCAGTGTGACCAGGAAAGTCTCAGTGGAGAAACCCTACTTTGGACCTTTTGCTTACCTATTGTTCTATTGCCCTGAATGTTAGGAAGGTCTTTGCCTCAGGCCACCCCTTTGTGAAACCTGAAGAAAACCATTTTCAATTGGAAATGAATGGGCATCACCTGTGGTTCTTTGCTTAATTGCTTTGGAAAGGGATGTGTCTGAATAAGCCTCTTGACCCTCTGTCAGGCTATGGCTTAGATTCTCAGCACCTGATGGATCTAAAGAAAGTTCCCACGTGTGTATCTAAAACCAAAATGGTAAAAATATCGGTCATTGTGGATGAAGTCTCTTGCTTTCCTCTGTTAGGTTCCTGACCTCCATCAAGTGAGAATAGGGATCCTATGGGTCAAATGTGTTATTCAAAGCCCTGCAGAGCTGCTGGGGTTTTCTCATGACTCCAATTCACATAAAGAATCTAAACCCCACAGTCAGAAGGCCTCAAATTTGAGAAGCAGATCAGTATTAAGGGCAGGCCTATTTGACCACTCCTGGTTCACAGGAAGTATGTCCAGGCCACCCTGAAGTTTGGCAAATGAGGTGCATGGGAGCTCATTTTGGACACTGTCTTGGGCTGTGCCCCTCATGGAATACTCCAGCCAAAGGTTATGATGAATGTCTATATGGAAGAAGTTCAGTGCCATGTGGGAGTGTTTTGGTTTTAATTGTGGTCATTTGTGTGGTGGTTGGAAAAGATGACTTGTTCCAACTGGGCTTGGACTCTGGTGTGATTCCCCATAAGTCTGAGTTCTGAAACTGACTTCAGACTAGTATTTCCATGAATTGTGTTGGGATTTTAGGAGGCCACACATGAGAGTCACCCTTGTAAACTGAGTTCTAGGCCCATGATGGATTTCAAAATCACACTTGGAATCTCATCCAGGATATCATATGATTTTATTCCTAAATAGTTGGCAGCCATAGTTAAGAGAGAAAACACACATGGATCTCACATTGTAGACCTCAATGGGCCTGGCTTCATGTGACCTTTTGGCCCCTATTTGGGAATCCTTGCCTGTGAGAGTTCTCCAGAGCTTTCTTTCAAATGAGCTTTCTCAAAATTTTATCGTTCCTGGATGAATGGGAAACCCACAGTGGCTCCAACTTCATCCTTGAAAATGGCTAGATAAATATCATGACATTTTGGACATTCCCATGACCAGGGGGCACTAGAAAACCTTTCGATGTTCTATTGCTGATCATGAGTGTACCAGACAGTGCCTTGATTGACTGGGTTTCAAGAAAATGGTGTAGAACAGAGATGCCAGTAAGTTGGAGCCTTCTGAGTAGTGGGCCAAGAGCAGTGGTGTGCGGGTGTGTGATAATACATCTGTGTTGTGGCCATCTGGATCTGCCATTGGCTTTCAAATGGCTTGTGACTGACATGGTGCAGCCAGCAGACCTTTATATGAAAAGGCATCTTGTTATATGGAGACAATTCTGGGCAATGTTGAGAATCAGGTTGCTGTGGACAAGGGGGCAAGCTATGTGGGATAGAAGCCTGACTGGTGCATTCTCCTGTAGACACTGATCCACCAAACGTAACAGAATTCCCTCCAACACGGGGACGATTTCAACTCCTTCTATTTCATGAAACAAATACCAAACTCCCAGTGTATCAGCAAGAAAGACCATGAAAAGTGGAGGATGACGAAAGGGCTTCACAGTCCACACGGGGAGACATTTAGCCCCAATGGCCTTAGTTTACCTACAAAAAGAGAATTAATCTCTGCTGTGCCATGTTCATTGGAAAATAAGAAAACATGTCCTCCAGGTCACATAGATGTAGATCCAGCTTTGATGGTCTCACTACAAAGGAAACTAAAGCTCCTGACAACAACATATATTTCAAGTGCCCAACCTCAGAGGCAGTTACTCAAGAAGTCTTTAGGCCAGCAGAACTCCATGTTTGTGGAGGGTTTACCCTGTCCCTTACTTTTGGAAACTCCTCTACCACCCCCAAGGTTTTGAACTCCTGAGCATTTTCCATTCCAGATATGTATTCACAGATTTTCTAATTCTTCTCCTCTAATTATGTCTTACTTTGGGACAAGGTAATGTGAAAGCATTGTTCTGGATGAGAGTGGGAAGTTTCTTGTGTAGCACATATATGCATACACATTGAATTCATTTTCCTATTTTCTATTCGTAATACTGAATCCCTGACACTAAACCATACCCTACTAGACTCTGACTACTAATCCTAATATGATGGAGAAAAATAACCCAAACAGAATAGAAATACATGCAGTTCAGAGCAGGCATGGTGTATAGTTGGACTTGCCTTTTGCGTGATGAAGGCTTGGTGTTATAAATCTAGTCAATTTTTTATTGAAATAGTTCTCTATGTGTTTTTAAATTTAACAAATATGTGAATTCCTGTCTTCCTTTCTCTGTAGCCTATTCAGCACATGTATTTTTATATGCACATATAGAATCCTTCCTGGTATCACACGTACATATTTGTGAGTTGGCTGACTTGGCAGATGCAAACTGTTAGACGAGATCACTCCTCCTAAATGCTGTTCGAACTGAAAATTCAAACTATGGGTGAGCTTCCTATTTGAACAACATAAATCCATGTTCAGTAAAATGAATATTTTTGCATCTGTGGATGATATATATTTCATGGTGAATTTCGATTGGCATACATAATGCTACTTTTTAATGTCTCTCTGTGTGTGTATTTATATATATATATATATATATATATATATATATATATATATATGTATTCACTCTCCAGATTTTTTGAAATATGAAGTATATGTGTCTTATTATACACTCCCTAAATTCATTCATATTCACGTATGTGGATTTATAATCATCTTTTCACAAGATTATTCTCAGAAATATTCATCCACCTGAAATACACATTTGTTTTTTCCTAGTACTGACAACTAACTTCAGGGGATCATATGATGGCCCCAATGGGAGTTCATCATCCCCGTGTACCACATCACTGTGTGGAGAATGACGAGTTAGAAAGGCTAAAAGCTATCTTGTTAGGAATTTTCAGCAAAATTGAGGTGCTCCAAAACCTAGAGGAAGGATTTCCATCACTGGCCAATCAGCTACGGGTGCTCAAACTTGAGTGATTTGTCCACAGGGAGGGTCACGCTTCTTATTCAGCAAATCACCCTGCGGCTAGAATCTGCTGTGCGCACCGGGAAACGACCAGATAGCAACGCAAAGATACAGCACTGAAAATTCTGTGGGCTCCTGCCAGCTGTGCAATCACTGTGGTCAGTGCTGAATTCTGGGTTTGAGACGGGGGAAGGAAGCAGTCCAATTCGGTTCTCCACACCGGTCATACCACAGAGGAAGCCAGCGGCCACCATCTTGGAGAGCTGACATCACCATCGCTGTTTTCGACTGATCGCATCTCATTCAGCTATAGAACACGTAATTTCAGGCTGCCATTCACCTGCATCTCGCAGACAAATTACTCAGGCTCAGTGCTAAAGAACCCACAGAAATTTCTTGTTAGAGCCTGCTCCTATCAAAACATACACCGAGCACGGAGCGGCCAAATTCCTGCTCCTGGAACTGCTCTGGCCCAGGGCTAAAGAACCCGCAGAAACTGCTTCTCGATCCGGGTCCTGCTGAATACTGTGGAGGTAAATACCAACCAATCCTTCATAGGCAGTGGCAACAGGATTGAGATGCGGCTTGTGAGGGCCAGTCAGGACTCACCCGTTGCTTTGGTCACCCGGCAAACGGAACTAAATGCTGCCGTTCGCATGGGATACCAACATGGCAGAGATCTGATGTCATCACAAAGCGGTGAAGGAGATAACTTCATCAATACCAGTGACAACAGAAACAGTTGGTCTGTTGGTAAAGAAAGTGACTCACAAACACCCAAGTCTCTCTCACTTTGTCATCAAGCCAGAGGGGCAGAGCAGAGCTGCCGCCTGCGCCTGGAAGAGGCCCAGCGACCCACCAGCGTGGTAGTCACGTCACCACAATTCTCGTAGGGGCAGAGCATTGCCGCTGCCTGTGCCCGGAACAGGCCCAGTGACCCGCAGGCGTGGTTGTCACGTCACCCCAATTGGAGTAGGGGCAGAGCAGAGCCACAGCCCGAGCCCGCGAAGTAGTCAGACCTGCAACGGACCTGCGGAACAGGCCCAGCAGCCTGCCGGCATGGTAGACACATCACCCCAATTGGAGTAGGGGCAGAGCAGAGCCGCTGCCCGTACCCGCAAGGTAGGCAGACCTGCGACTGACTGGCAGAACAGGCCAGGCGGCCTGCCGGCATGGTAGACACGTCACCCCAATTGGAGTAGTGGCAGAGCAGAGTCGTCGCCCACGCCCGGAACAGGCCCAGCGACCCGCTGGCGTGGTAGACACGTCACCCCAATTAAAGTAAGGGCAGAGCAGAGAGGCCGAACGTGCCTGCAAGGTAGCCAGACCCACGACCGACCGGCAGAACAAGCCCAGGGTTCCAACTACAAATCATAATATGATGGAGAAAAATAAACCAAACAAAATAGAAATACAAGCAGTTCAGAGGAGGCATGTTGTATAGTTGGAGTTGCCTTTTTCATGATATAGCGTAGGAGTTAAAAATCTACTCAAGTATTTCTTGAAATAGATTTCCATGTGTTTTTAAACTTAACAAATATGTGAATACCTGTCTCCCTTTCTCTGTAGCCTATTCAGCACATGTATTTTAATATGAACATATAGAATCCTACCTGGTGCCACACGTACATTCTGGTGAGGTGGCTGACTTGGCAGATACAAATTGTGATAAGAGACCACTCCTACAAAACGCTGTTGGAATTGAATATTCAGCCTATGGGTTAGCTTCCTAGTTGAACAACATTATACGTAAATCCATTTTCACAAAAATGAATACTTTTGGATCTGTGGATTATATATTTCATGATGAATTTCGATTGGTGTATATATTGCTACTTTTTAATGTCTGTGTGTGTGTGTGTGTGTGTGTGTGTGTGTATAAATATACACTCTACAGATTTTTCAAAATATGAAATATATGTGTCTTATTATACAATCCATAAATTCATTCATATTCATGTATATGGATTTATAATCAACTTTCACATGGTTATTCTCAGAAATATTCATCCACCTGAAGTACATATTTGTTTCTTAGTACTGAAAACTAACTTCAGTGAATGGTGCATACAAATCCTAATATTTCTATCATAACTGACCCAGTTTAACATCAATGCAAGTAGATTCCTATGGGACATGATGTGTATTTTGATGTTCATTTTTATTCAACACGGGTACATTACCATTTCTGCAGTTTATGCACATCATAGGATGTATATTTTATTCACAAGTTAGCAAATTTATAGGCATTTGTTTCACTTTCAATCACGTCCTGCTTTAGAACCCATGAATTCCTCCATGTTTCTTGCCTGGTATTTTCATAAGAACTCTTTCCATACATTTTATTTTCAAATTCCATAATCACTTTTGAAGCAAAACTCACACATCATTCATGATAAACAATAATCCTAATATAACCAATAGATGTATAACTGATTACAATGAATGATTGTATATCAATATAAGATTCCTTATATATTTTCAGATATCAATTCCATCTATTATTTAAAGGGGAACCAGTTATATTATTTATTCACACAATGGTCTATTCATACATTATCTCTATATTCATAGACACAGGGTACACCTCTTTGTACCCCCAATACTAATTTATACATCTTCAAAATACTGCTCTCAGAAATGGTGGAAGAAATACTCATGTCATTTGATCTACATATACATTTTGTCACAGTAATATTCAGGACACAAAATGCAAAGTTCACTCTTCTGATTGTACCAAAGCCTAAACGGAAATGAGCATGCATTACTAAAAACATCCATGTCCAGGTTGCCTAATGCTCTCAAATGTCAATCCTATTAGTGACTACATATTTGTTTCTTCCTAAGATTATATATTCAACCTCAACCCTGTTGAAAATGTCTAATCCTATTACTCAATTTATACTTTGCCTGATTTCCTAATGTCTCTACTGATATCTGCTTTCCTACATATTTACCCCAGTTCAATATTGTGACTGACTCTTCACATGTGCTGACATTTACATTCACTCTAGCCGAAACCCTATAGCTAATGAACTTTTTCTACAAATCCTATACTCACTCTTCTTTCTGAAGCTACCATCTTTCTTCAAAATCCTACCGACTATCCTACTTTGAATGGATGTTCTCTTCGACATTCATCTTTCAGAATGATTCCTAACCAAAATCGAACATGTTATTAACCCTAACCATACACTGTTCCCTCAATCTAAATTTACAGAAGAACAGGGACAGAGTGTTCTTAAAATACAGGAATGTAGGGTATCTTCCACCTGTTGAGAACCTCAAAGGTCCATGCAGAAATGATCCCTGGAGAAGATGTAGGCATCTATGAATGACCTGAGAGAGCAAAAGTCTTCTTCCATTGCAAACAACCTGATCAGGATGAAGGGTTGTGTCTGAATCAGCCTCTCTCTTCTTAATGTAGAGAAGATGGACCAAAGGAGGCCTGTGTGGAGAGCTGTTCCAGGGTGCCAATGGTTGATATACCATTCTAACTTGTGAAACTGTCCCAGGTAGTAGGGGCAGCCTCCATCTCATGGGACTCTTGGAAGCAGCTGTTAGGACAAAGTGGTTGCCCCGGCAGTGACCTCATTCACTTACTGAAGGAAGACACATCACCTCTCTTCCTTGTTGATGGAACTCTCTGAAATTGGGATCCCGGAAGCCAGGTACCCAGAGCCAGTCCCAGTACCAGTCCCTGTAGGCTCACTTGTTTGGATTTACCAAGGACAGAGTCAGTCTTTCTTGGTGCCTACTGATGTGAGGTTGGCCTAATGCTAGGAGAGCTCTGAAGACAGGCCTTTCCTGAGAAAAAGTCAGTTGCTCACTGCAGTCACCTGACAAATTCACAGAGTTGGCCAAGGAGACCAGATCTGACACAGGACAGGCTACTACGAGGGAACATAGTATGGCCCACCAGTCAGAGCACACTCCAAATAGTCACAGACCTACTTGGGGGAAGGAGGTGCCTTTGTGGGTGTGGGTGTGGGTTTGTGGTTTTGTCTCATGTTCTGAGTATTTGTAAGAAAGGCAGTTTGTTTGGTTTGGAGTGAACAGTTTCTTGTACGTCATTTCACAAGTCAAGTGTTTCTATGACTGTGTATCCCACTGTGTCCGTGGTTCTAGACATTGGAAAAGAGAATGCACCAATAGATGTGTCCTGTCTAGTACAAAGCTTCCCAGCATTCAACCTGCCCAATTTATGAATGGACATTGGCTTAACTTATGGATGGGCAACACCTCTTATTCCAAGGTTCCTGTTTTCTTCCTGAATTCTGGCCACTCACCAGAATAAGTTCATGGTTTTGTGTCCAAGGTATGTACCACCTCCAAGCTCTGTGAAATGGCCTAGTACTGGATAGCTGAAGGAAATGGCGAGCATCTCAGAAAACTCAGATATCAGTGTGACCAGGAAAGTCTCAGTGGAGAAACCCTTTTTTGGCTATTTGCTTACCTATGGTTCTGTTGCCCTGAATGTCAGGAAGGTATTTACCTCAGGCGACACCTTAGTGAAGCCTGAAGAAAACAGTTTTCAAATGGAAATGAATGGGCATCACCTGTGGCTCTTTGGTTAATTGCTTGGGAAAGGAGTATGTCTTAATAAGTCTCTTAGCCATGTGAGTGGCTGCAGCTTAGATTCTCAGCATCTGATGGATCTAAAGAAAGATCCCATGTGTGCATCCAAAACCAAAATGGCCAAAAGAGCAGTCATTGTGGATGAAGTCTCTCACCTTCCTCTGTAAGGTTCCTGACTTCCATCAAGTGAGAATAGGGATACTTTGTGTCAAATTAGTTCTTAAAAGCCCTGCAGAGGCTAGCTAATAGGTGCTTGGGGTTTCTCATGACTCCAATTCACATAAAGAATCTATACCTGACTGTCATAGGCCTCAAATTGGAGAAGCAGAGCAGTATTAACGGTATGTCTATTTGATCACTCCTGGTTCACAGAAAGGGTGTGCAGGCCACCCTGACTTTAGGCAAATGAGGGGCAAGGGAGCTTATTTGGACGCTCTCTTGGGCTGCGCCCCTCATTGAAACCTCCATCCAGAAGTTATGATGAGTGTCTTTATGGAAGAAGTTTAAGACCATGTGGGAGTGTTTTGGTTTTAATTGTGGTCATTTGTTTGGCGGTTGGAAGAAATGACTGTGTCCACCTGGGCTTGAACTCTGGTGTGATTCCTCTTAGAGACTGATTTCTGGAAGTGACCTCAGAGAAGTATTGCCATGAATTGTGTTGGAATTTTAGGAGGCCACACAAGAGACTCCCCCTTGGAAACTGAGATCTAAGCACTGGTTGGTTTTCTAGAGAGCACTGGGAATCTCAGCCAGGATATCACATGATTTTATTCTGAAAGACTTGGCAGCCATAGTTGAGAGTCAAAACACACATGGACCTCACATTGTAGATCTCAATGGGCCTTGCTTCATTGGACCTTTTGGCCATTCTTTTGGATGCCTTGCCAGTGAGAGTTCTCCAGAGATTTCATTGAAATGAACTTCCTCACCATTTAATGGTTCCTGAAAGAATTGAAACCCACAGTGCCTCCAACTTCATCGTTGAAAAATGACTAGATAAATACCATGAAATTTTTTTAATTCCCATGACCATGTGGCATGGGAGAAACTTTTGATGTCCTGTTGCGGATCAAAAGTGTACCAGACAGTGCCTTGATTGACTGGGTTTCATAAAATGGTGTATAACAGAGATGCTAGTTAGTTGGAGCCTGCTGAGTAATGGGGCCAAATCTGTGGTGTGCAGGTGTGTAATGAAACATGTGTGGTGGGGCCATGTAAATCTGCCATTGGCTTCCAAATGGCTTGTGACTGACATGGTGCAGCCAGCAGACCCTTGCATGTAAAGGCATCTTGTTACCTGGAGAGTATTCAGGGCAATGTTGAGAATCAGGTTGCTTTGGTCAAGCGGGCAAGCTATGTGGGATAGAAGTCTGGTTGGTGCATTCTCCTGCAGACCCTGACTCACAACACGTGACAGAACTCCCTCCAGCACTGTGTACCAGTTGAACTCCTTGTATTTCATGAAGCAAATACCAAACTCCTAGTGCAGCAGCTAGAAACACGACGAAAATTTGAGGATGACCAAATGGCTTCACAGTCTACACTGGGAGACTTTTAGCCCCCAGTGGCAACAGTTTACCTACAAAGAGAGATTTCAGCACTTCTGCCTCATGTCCACTGGAAAATAAAAAACCATGTCCTCCAGGTCACATATATGCAGACCCAGGTCTGATGGTCTCACGACAAAGGAAGCTAAAGCTCCTGACAACAACATATATTTCAAGTGCCAACCTCAGAGGAAGTTTCTCAAGCAGTCTTTAGGATTGCAGAGTTCCATGTTTGTGGTATTTTTACCCTGTTTCTTACTTTTGGAATCTCCTCTACAACCTCCAAAGATGTGAACTCCTGAACATTTTCCATTGCAGATATGTATTCACAGATTTTCTAACTTTTCTTCTCTAATTGTGTCTTACTTGGTGTGAAGGTAATGTCAAGGAATTGTTCTGAATGAGAGTGGGAAGATTTTTGTGTAGCACATATTTGCATACACTTTGGATTCATTTTCCAAATTTCCATTTAAAATACTAAATCCCTGACTGTCAGGGGTAGAAGGAATTTCTCCTTCATAGAGTAGCCTGACACTTACAAGAAACAGCCCCCTGGGAGACATCCTGCCTAGGAGATATCCTGTAACCATCTGTCTCCCTGAGACATCATGGGGCCATCTGTCTTACTGAAACATCCTGAGGTTATCTCACCTTGTGAAGACATCCCAGGAACTGCCAATAAGAGAGCTTTCCCATACCCAGTATATAAATACCCCTGTGTGAACAATAAAAATTTGCAGCTTGATTAAAACTCCTGTCTTGCTGTCATCTCTCGTGTCTCTTGTCCCTTCATTACTCCCCATCTAGGTTCACCACCCCCGTTGATGTGTCCTGCCGGCCGGGATATCTGGCACCTACCTACTGGGGCTCGAGCCTTTGACTGAGGGGGAAACCTGTCCTCAGGGAAGACTTAAAAAAGCGGAGCTTGCGATTGCCTCAGCAGACACCACCGAAAGACAGATCCAGAAGGAGAGTGGGGATGACACATGGTGAGTGACCCACCATGGGACAAGCAGTTTCGTCACATGATTTGTTTTTGTCAGGCCTCAAGGAGGCCCTCAAGACATAGGGGGCACATGTTAAGAAAAGGACTTAAAATTATTCTTTTCATACATAGGAGAATTGTGTCCATGGTTTCCCCCTGAAGTGTCCATTGATGGTAGAAAATGGCTTAGAGTAGGAGACTGTTTAAACCATTTTTTTTTGTTGTTGTTGAAGAAAAAGTCCTAGAACAAAGGTATATTAGACCTTTTGTAGACATTAATATTTTATAAGATTTTTAAACACCTAGAAAAATTTGTAAGTTTAAATTTAAAGACATTTATATTTATCTGTTTATCCAATTTAAATTGAACCATTTAAATCACGTGAATTAAAGATCTTTGGATCCACTTTGAAATAGTAAGCTTGCCTTAATTTGATTTTAATTGGAGTCAGTGGTCTTTTCTTGCATCCTGGTGTAATATTTTGTAGTTTCCCATCGAGATGACCCTGCCCCAATAGATCACAAGACCAGACTACTGGAAATTCTGAAGCTGGCCTTCCCTCCAGGGCTCCGGCATGGAGAGGCAATTTCCAAGGCCTTGGTGTGAGATTTTGGTCCAGGGAGCACTGCAGTGAACCACCGCCCTAAAACTATTAGCAAGCACATGGTGGAGGAGGCCTCCATAGGTAAGTGGCGCCTATATAACATCTGATATCCGGTTAAGGGAGATCTCTTCTGATGACAGAGTGGTGTCCTGGGGAGACACACATATACTCCTGTCTGGTACAGTAACGAGAATCATTCTGTCCTCTGTTATGTTCTGTAGGGAATTCCTCTGAAAGCATAGAGAGGTGCCAATGGGCACGCAGGAGCTCCTATCCCAGAGCTTTAGCAAGACGTTGCATAGTTCCTCTGTTTTTCTGTTTCTGCGCTGGTTTTCTGTTTTTTTGTGTGTTTTGTTCTGTGTTTCATATGTTTTTTTTTTATTTGTTTTAGTGTGTTTTGTTGTGTGATTTCTGTGGTAAAACTTAACTGAAAATGGGTAATAAAGCAAGTAAGCTGACACCCATTTGGACTGTGTTTTAAAGAACTGTGATGAACTTTAATACCCTTTGTTAAGCAGGATGAGAGAAGCCCCTAGCTGGCTGCCTGGAGCACACCCACTGCAGAGGGCAATGCCTGCTGGGGACCTTAGAACTGAGTATCTCCAAGGTTAACACGTAAAACTCCTTAAAACCCCTTGTCCCTTCAGATCGATAGAATCACAACCATTGGGCAGAGACCCCTGTTTTTCTCCTTTGTTAGCAAAGCAGTAAATCTCCCTTTTTCTTTTTCTCAAACCCTGTCCTCATTATTAAATTGGTATTAATTGGCTTCAAAATCAGGAACCAAACTTTAAGTTACAATTTTTGGTACCCCCCACACCCCGGAACTCTTTGAGAGCTGACTACTGAAATGTTAGGAGACGGAGAGTGCTTGGGGTGGAACCGAAAAAGAGGAGCTAATCCTGTAAGTGAAAGGAGGGACTGAGGGACTTCCAGCAGCTGCCCAAGCCCTGTTGCTTCAGAGAATTACCTACTTCCTTCCCTGCACTGTAAGGATTTTGCCATCTCTGTTTTCTTAAAAAAGAGAAAAAGAAAAAGGGGACACTAAATACAGTAAAGTCACCATGGAGACCCTTGATTTTACATTTCAGGTTGTCCCTCTGTGAAAACATCTGGTTCCCTTGTGGGAAAATCTATGGTGCCACTGGTGTAGGAGATTTTTCTCTTATCTGCTCTGGTTTAAAGGCTTCTGTCTGTAAGCCATAGTCTGGAGCTCCTTTCAGTCTGTCTTGTGTCTTTGTTTCTGGCCCTTTAAGACATGTGCAATAATGTGTTGATATTATAAATCATTTCTTGGGAATGATCTTAGCTGAATGTGTATCTAAATGATGATGTTTTATTGTAACAATCTGGCATCTGAATGGGTTTTTGAAGCATTGCACAATCTTGCAGTTAAAAGTCGGGTTTAGGAAATTGTTTAGTTTATGATTTCAGATAATTCATGCCAGAGAACTTAAATACTTAGGATGGAAAACTAGAGAACTCTACTTCCAAGTTGGCAAGTAACTTCCCAATCATTCAGGCTTTTTTTTCACCAATTTTTAATTGGGTAGCCTGGGAAAATGTCACTGTGTCTACCAGTGCATTAATTTGGACAAGGATAGTAAATCATAGTATGGTATCTGTTGACAAAACAAGATATAAAGATGTAAAATTTTGTAAACTGTGTCTTAAACTTGTATCATAAAATTTTGTGAATTTTGTCTTAAAATTGTATTATAATTTTCAACATCTGAACCTGAAAATTATGGTTGAAATGCCTTAGGCCTGAGGTGTCTTCTCAGAATAGCAGCTTTTTCCTGCTCCTTCCAGACCTCACCAAGGACTTATGTTGAATGGCAAATGAAAGAGGCCTGCAAGCTCAGTAGGAGAGTGATCTGAGGCCTAAAAAAAATTAAATTGTATGGTATTTACTAATTAATGGCCAGTCAATTTTTCTACAACTCTTATTTTTTCCTTAGATTCTTTATTTTTTTTTTTTGAGCTCATGATTTTGATCCTAAAGACCTAGGATGATGTTTTTCTGACCAGTTCTATCTTTGACTAACTGTGTAGTTTTTGAAACATTGCAATGGATATTTCACCTGGAAAAGCTACAAGGCCTTTACTATTATTATGTGTGCACAATTTTGTTATGTGTTGTATGTCTATATATTCATATGTCCGTATATCATATATATGATACACAAATTAACATTTATAAAGAGCACTCATTAAAACAAAAATGCTCATAAAAACAAATTTTAAAAAGTGGATCCAAAGATCTTTAATTCAAGTGATTTTAAATAGTTGAATTTAAATTGGATAAAGAGATAAAAATAAATGTCTTTAAATTTAAGCTTACAAGTTTTTCTAGGTGTTCAAAAATCTAATAAAATATTAATGTCTACAAATGTTCTAATATGCCTTGGTTCTAAGACTTTTCCTTCAACACAAAAATGGTTTACACTGTTCAATATATTTGTCTAATATATTGATAAATAAGTAAAGTAAATTTGATATGGGATTACTCATTCATGAGTACTTTTGTTAGATATCTGATTGATTTACTAAGGTCTGTATAAGTTTGTACTAATGTCTGTATAAGATTGTAATAATCAGTCATGTGTTAAAGAGACAAAAATTTCTTAAAACATAAGTTTACCCATAACATTGTGTTTATTAAGTTTTATTTTTTCTAGAGCAAGCAACCATAAAAATTAAACAACTGATTAAATAAGAACTGTTATTTTAGAGCACTGTACTGCCATTTATTTAAAAGCTAAACTTGGTTAATGTAGAAACTTCAATGTAATTGTGATGCTATTAATGTGCTCATATCTTTCAGGTATACGAATCTGTAAGGTAGAAACTTTAAAAGAGCATTATTTCAAGCTGGTGTTCTGAAGTTGTATGGTAAAAAATATATATTGGGCATTCATGTACTTCTCATCAATAAGATATGTAAAGTTGTATGTTACTTTTTACATTGGGGAACAATTTAAATGTATTTTTATGTTAATGAGAGTCTAATCTATATAAAGGTTAAAAAGTTTCAGCCTTTCTTAAATTCATGTTTTAAATGTGATATCATATGGTGTTAACTAATGTTCATGTGACCTCAAATAATATATGTAATCTTTGTAAAATGATATTTAAAAAAACAAAGATCATCTTTAGAAGTAAAACACTTAAGTTTTATAAAGAGCCCTGCCTTACCTGAGATAAGGCTCTGTGTCCCATCTTACTATATGTGAGAATGACTACGAAAGCAGTAGGTCAGATATTATTTCATTTAAAGTTATGTTCAAAAGTTGTTTTTTTTTCTGTCTAGATTTCTAGGATCTCAAACAGGGGATATAATGTATAACTCAGCTTAAAACTTCAGGGTAGCTATTACACGAACTAAGTATTTTTACTCTTGTTAAAAAATTTTATTTTGTAATTTCCTTATAAGTGATCTAAAGATTCCTTGTTAGTGTTTTACAGAAGTGTTGCTTTAAGAACACAACATGGGTTAATTTAAGATAATAAGTCATCACCTACAAGACAGACAGAATAATACAGATCCCAGTTAATAAAAAAGATAAATAATTATAAAGTTATAGACATTAAAGCCCAGTACTCTTAATATAAGGCTGTTAAAATTTATTTGCTGGATGATTAAGATTAGGATTTATATTAAAGTTACATGAAAAGGGACAAGAAAACCAATATTTGGCTCTTGCCCTCTGAGTCAGTCTGAATCCAGGGAACAAGGGACTTCTCAAAGAGCTTTGCAACTCTGGGCCTCATATCTTCCCAATTAGGGAGATTAATGAGACCCCTGGAGAACAGAAAGCCAATCAGTGCATTTGCTAAGAAGAGGAGAGTCATCAGAGAAGGGAGACATCCCTGATGCTTCCAAGGGTAGCCACATGGTCAAGCAAGACCTGGACCCACCTAGCGCAAATGGCACTAGCAGAACTGAGAAGCTGCTCTCAAGTTTCCCCAGGAATGACTCCCATAAAAGCTCAGCTGACTGTTAACAATAGATAGAAACAAAAGTCAGTTTGACTGTTTCATGATAAACACTTAGGAAAGACAGTTAAAACCAAAATACAGCCATTCCTGGGCATTTTAAATAATAATATTAATAATAATAATAATAATTTTTTATACACATTATGTTAGCCTCCCAAAATAAGTAAGACTGGAGGCTACAAAGAAGGATTCCCAGAAAGGAATGCCTGATAACTATAAAAAGAGACAATCAAGAGGAGCTGCCAGAGGCAGAAATTTTTAGTTTAAGGCCTACAGATATTCCTAACCTACAGGTAGGGTTGGTGTTTGCTAGTACGATTATCCAGCCCTGAGTAACAGAATTAAAGGTTTCTCTATTACACACAGAGGTCATACTAGTAAAATGATTTTGCAAGATCAGATGATATTAAATCATTAAACTGTATCTTATGGAGAGGGATAACTGTAACACTAAATGTTAAATATTAAGTTGACAGTCCTGATAACTGGGAATATTAAAGCCTGCTGAGGGAACTTCTATACAGTGACATGTTCCAGCTGCTGCAACATTTTTTCAGTACTCATGGTTCTTGTTTCTCACACAGAAGAACCCATCCCCAGATGAATTTACAACCTGTTCTTCCCCAAACAGACTTCAAAACGAACTGATTTCTAAAAGGCAACTCATGTCCCTCAACTGATTTCTAAAAGGCAACTCATGTCCCTTATACTGTGCCCACTCACGTCACTCTCTCTCAGCTCAGAAGAAGCCAAAATGAGTGACGCCTCTCGTCTTACAACTATGGAGCCAAAAATAAATAGAATATCAATATAAGTAATTAATTAAGTCAGGTAAAACCAGGAATCCAATTTTGGGTGAGTTCTAAAAATTTGGAGACTGTTACCTGAGGGATTAAAATTCCCTTATTGCTCTTTCCCTACCCTATCAAAAATTTGGAAGGGACACATTAAAAAAGGGGGAATGATTTGCATTTCTCTGACTGCTAGAGATGGTGAGCATTTTTTCATATACTTGTTGATTGATTGTATGTCCTCCTCTGAGAAATTTCTGTTCAGGTCCTTGGCCCATTTGTTGATTGGGTTATTCGTTATCTCATTGTCTAATTTTTTTAGTTCTTTGTATATTCTGAATATTAGCGCTCTGTCTGAAGTGTGAGGAGTAAAGATTTGTTCCCAGGACGTAGGCTCCCTATTTACCTCTCTTATTGTTTCTTTTGCTGAGAAAAAACTTTTTAGTTTGAGTAAGTCCCATTTGTTGATTCTAGTTATTAACTGTTGTCCTATGGGTGTCCTATTGAGGAATTTGGAGCCCGACCCCACAGTATGTAGATCATAGCCAACTTTTTCTTCTATCAAACGCCATGTCTCTGATTTGATATCAAGTTCCTTGATCCACTTTGAGTTAACTTTTGTGTATGGCGAGAGTAAGGGATTCAGTTTCATTTTGTTGCAAATCTCACTCCAGTAAGATTGGCAGCCATTAGGAAGTCAAAAAGCAACAAGTGCTGGCGAGGATGTGGGGAAAAGGGTACTCTTGTACATTGCTGGTGGGACTGAAAATTGGTGCGGCCAATTTGGAAAGCAGTATGGAGATTTCTTGGAAAGCTCGGAATGGAACCACCATTTGATCCAGCTATTCCCCTACTCGGTCTATTCCCTAAAGACCTAAAAAGAGCACACAATAGGGACACTGCTACATCCATGTTCATAGCAGCACAATTCACAATAGCAAGACTGTGGAACCAACCTAGATGCCCTTCAATAGACGAATGGATAAAAAAATTTGGCATTTATACACAATGGAGTATTACTCTGCATTAAGAAATGACAAAATCATAGAATTTGGAGGGAAATGGATGGCATTAGAGCAGATTATGCTAAGTGAAGCTAGCCAATCCCTTAAAAACAAATGCCAAATGTCTTCTTTGATATAAGGAGAGTAACTAAGAACAGAGTAGGGACGAAGAGCATGAGAAGAAGATTAACATTAAACAGGGATGAGAGGTGAAAGGGAAAGGGAGAGAGAAGGGAAATTGCATGTAAATGGAAGGAGACCCTCAGGGGTATACAAAATTACATAAAAGAGGAAGTGAGGGGAAAGGAGAAAAATATAAGGGGGAGAAATGAACTACAGTAGAGGGGGTAGAGAGAGAAGAGGGGAGGGGAGGGGGGAGGGGGGATAGTAGAGGATAGGAAAGGCAGCAGAATACAACAGACACCATAATGGCAATATGTAAATCAATGGTTCTGCAACTGATGTGATTTTGCAATCTGTATATGGGGTAAAAATGGGAGCTCATATCCCACTTGAATCAAAGTGTGAAATATGATATATCAAGAACTATGTAATATTTTGAACAACCTACAATAAAAATTAATTTAAAAAATATTAAAAAGCAAAAAAAAATGGGGGGGAATGATGAACCCAACCTGATCATTTATTAAAATTGGGAGCCATCTTGCCACAAAGTCATGAAAAGATAATTTTGCTTTCCTATAAATTACTGCAAATTCTGAATCTGCTTGGAATGCCTGTACGTGCCTTGAACTCACCCATGCCTGGCTCTCTGACCAGATAGCAGCCCTCTCTGAAAATTTAGTGACACCTCATAAATATTGGCCTTCTCTGGCCAGACAACGACTCTCGTGAGTCTCTAATGGTCCTCATAAATTCTGATGATGGGGCCAGCAAAAAAAAAAAAAAATTGTAAACTAGCAATAGCGTGATGCTTCTCCGAGTTCTGTTATCTGTAACCCCCCTTTTGTGTAACTTACTGGACTATAAAGCTGGGCTGTAGGAAAGGTGGGGTTGCTGTCTTGTTTCTGCCATTTTGAGAGGGATAGGCAGCTCAGCCAGTGGAAAAATAATAAGCTTGCTTTAATTTGATTTTAATTGGAGTCAGTGGTCTTTTCTCCTGTCCTGGTCAAACAGGTAAACACTCCACAAACATGGAGCTCTGCCGGCCTAAAACTTATTGAGAAACTCTCCCTGACCTTGGGCACTTGAAATATATGTTGTTGTCAGGAGCTTTAGCTTCTTTGTAGTGAGACCATCAGAGCTGGGTCTGCATCTATGTGACCTGGAGGACATGGTTTCTTATTTTCCAATGAACATGAGGCAGGAGTGCAGAATTCTCTCTTTGTAGGGAAACTGTTGTCACTGAAGGCTAAGTGTCTCCCCATGTGGTATGTGAAGCCATTTGCGCATCTTCCACATTTCATGGTGTTTCTTGCTGCTGCACTGGGGGTTTAGTATTTGCTTCATGAAATAAAAGGAGATCAACAGGGACTCAGTGCTGGAGGGATTTCTCACACGTGTGGTGGGTCAGGGTCTCCAGGAGAATCCACCAATGAGGCTTATATCCCACATAGCTTGCCCCCTCAACCATTGCAACCTGATTCTGAACACGGCCCTGAAACCTCTCCATATAACAAGATGCCTTTATATGAAGAGATCAGACATATAGAAATTACTGGCTGCACCATGTCTGCCACAAGACATTTGGAAGTCAATGGCAGATCCAAATAGCTCCACCAGAGATATTTTATGACACAACTGCACACCACAGCTCTGGGTCACTACTCAGCAGGCGCCAACATACAGGATTCTTTCTTCTACACCATTTTCATGAAACCCAGTCAATCAAGGCACTCTCTGGTACACTCATGATCAGCAACTGGACATCCAAATGTTCTTCAGTGCCACTTGGTCATAAGAATTTCAAAAATTTCATGGTATTTATCTAGCCATTTTTCAAGGATGAAGTTGGAGGCACTGTGAGTTTTAATTCTTTCAGGAACCATTAAATGGTGAGGAATTTCATTTCAATGAAAGCTCTGGAGGACTCTCACAGGCAAGGCTTCCCATGGAGTGGCCAAAAGGTCACATGAAGCCAGGCCCATTGAGGTCTACAATGCTAGGTCCATGTGTGTTTTGAATCTCAACTATGGTTGCCAAGTCTTTCAGAATAAAATCATGTGATATCGTAGCTGAGATTCCCAGTGTTCTGTGGAGAGCCACCTGGGCCTATATCTCAGTTTCCAATGGGGACTCTCATGCGTGGCCTCCTGAAATCCCAACACAATTCGTGGCAATTCTTCTCTGAGGTCAGGTCCAGAATGCAGTCTCTAAGGGGAATCAAACCAAAGTTCAAGCCATGGTGGACACAGTTATGTCTTCCAACTGCCACACAAATGACCACAATTAAAACCAAAACACTTTCACATAGCCCTCGTCTTCTTCCATGTAGACACTCATCAAATCCTCTGGCTGGACGTTTCCAAAAGGGGTGAAGTCCAAGACCCTGTCGAAAATATGCTCCCTCGCCCCTATTTTGCCTAAGGTCAGTGTGGCCTAAACACTTTTCCTGTGAACCAGGAGTGATCAAATAGGCCTGACCTTATTACTGCTCCACTTCTCCAATTTGAGGCCTACTGACTGCCAGGTATAAATTCTTTATATGAATGGGAGTCATGAAAAAACCCAAGCATCTATGGTCTAGCCTTTGCAGGCCAGGATGGAGGTCAGGAACCTTACAGAAGATGGCGAGAGACTTCATACACAATGACTGCTATTTTGACCATTTTGTATTTGTAGCACACATGGAATCTTACCTTAGATCCATCAGGTGTTAAGAATCTAAGCAGCAGCCTCACACAGGTTCACGAGGCTGATTCAGACACATCCCTTTTGGAAGCAATTAAGCAAAGAGCCACAGGTGATGCCCATTCATTTCCATTTGAAAACTGTTTTCTTAAGGCTTCACAAAGGGGTGGCCTGAGGCAAAGACCTTCCTGACATTCAGGGCAATGAAGCAATAGGTAAGCAAATGGCCCAAAGCAAGGATTCTCCACTGAGACTTTACTTGTCACATTGATATCTGAGTTTTCTGAGATCCTCCCATTCCCTTCAGTTATCATGTACATGGCCATGTCACAGTGCTTGGAGGTGGTACATATCTTGGACACAAAACCATGAGCCAATTCTTGAGAGTGGCCAGAATTCAGGAAGAAAACAGAAACGTAGTAAGATAGTAGGTGTTGCCCATCCATAAGGCAAGTCACAGTCCATGCGTTAATTGGGCAGGATGAATGCTGGGAAGCTTTCTACAAGACAGGAAACATCCATTGATGCATTTTCTTTTCTAATGTCTACAACCACGGACACAGTGGGAGAAACAGACATAGAAACACTCGCCTTGTCAAACAATTTACTAGAAAAAGTCCATTCCAATCCAAACAAACCACCTTTCCTACCTATTCTCAGAACATGAGACAAAACCACAAACTCACACCCACACCCACAAAGGCACCTCCTTCCCCCAAGTAGGTTTGTAACTATCCAGAGTGTCCTTTGACTGGTGGGTCATACTATGTTCCCCTGATATGGCCTATACATTCTCAGATCTGGTCTCCTTGGCCAACTCTGTGACGTTGTCAGGAGCATGTGGAGAGCCACTACCTACTTTCTCAGGAAAGGTCCCTGGCATGTGGCCATCCTCACATCAGTAGGTACCAAGAAAGACTGACTCTGTCCTTAGTAACACCAAACAAGTGAGCCCACTGGGACTGGGACTTGGATTGGCTCTCAGTGCCTGGCTTCCTGGATCCCAAGTTTAAAGTGTTCCATCACCAAGGAAGTGAGGTAGGTTACTTCCTTCAGGAATTTAATGAGGTCACTGCCTTGGCAAACACATTGTCCTAACAGTTGCTTCCAAGGGTTCCATGAGATGGAGGCTGCCCCTACTTCCTGTGACATTTTCACAAGTTAGAATGATATATAAATCAAAGGCACCAAGAAACAGCGCTCCACAAAGGCCTGGTTTGGTCCGTCTCCTGTACATTAAGAGAGAGGCTGATTCAGCCACATCCCTTCATCCTGACCAGGTTTTTTGGCAATGGAAGATGACTTTTGCTCTCTCAGGTCCTTCATAGCTGCCTACATCTTCTTCAGGGATCATTTCTGCATGGACGTTTGAGGTTCTCAGCAAGTGGAAGATCCCCTACATCCCTATATTTTAAGGCCAACTCTGTCCCTGCTCTTCTCTAAAGTTAGATTGAGAGATCACTGTGTGGTTACGGTTAATAACAGTTTTGATTTGGGTTAGGAATCATTCTGCAGGATGAATAATGGTATTGGGAATCTGTGATATTTATAAGAATATAGACGTGAGTTAAAAGTATGGAAACAGAAATCTAGGTAAGATTTGCATCCCAGAAGGGCATTGAGACCTTGATTGGGATACTTAGCAATGTTATACTTTCTGCACAAATGTTTCAGATAAATCCATACACAATGGCATAGGACGTTGTACCTTGGATGATTGAATGTCGAAGAGAACCTCCAGTCAAAAAGGGATAGTCGGTGGAATTAGGAAGATAGTCAGTAGGTTTAGAAAGAAGGGTGAGAATAAGATTTGGAAAAAAGTTCTTTACCAATAGGGTTTCGGTTAGAGAGTGAATATTAATGTCAGCCCATGTTAAGTGTCAGTCACAATAATGAATTTGGGAAAATATGTAGGAAAGGAGGTATCAATAGAGACCTTAGGAAATCAGGCAAATTATTAAGTGAGTCATAGGATTAGGCATTTTCAACAGGGTTGAGGTTGAATATATAACCTTAGGAAGAAAGAAATATATAGTCACCAATAGAATTGACATTTGAGAGCATTAGGCAACCTGGACATGAATGTTTTTAGTAATTCATGCTCACTTTCCATTTAGGCTTTGTTGAAAATAAATAAAATAGCTACTTGTCTCTTCCTGTTTTTCTGTATGCTTAAGAAAACACTCTTGAAATCTTGAAAACTTTTTGCTAATCTTGTTCCCAGAATGTGCTGTCCCCAACTGCCAAACTGCAGAATGTACACCCTCACCCGTTTACATGCAAACCGCCCACTTGCCCTGACCCATCAATAAACTTCCCTCCCTGCCCTCTTCAAGAAAAGTATATAAGCTCTGCTTAAGCTGTTCTCAGTGCTCTCTGCTCTATTCAAGTGAGGTCTGAGCCCCAGAATTTTGGGCGCTTTGCTGTTGCATGAGACAGGGTCTTGGTGATCTCTTCCTCCAATGGTCGCCTGACCATTACATCTGAGGGCCCCAGCGAGTTCCAGCAGCGTTGGACGAAAGACCCCCAATAGGCTCATCTCAGGTTAAGTAAGGGGCCACTTTCTTGTTTCAGGTTTCAGGTTAGGGATGGACAAAATGGCTATTGGTGATGAGCATGAGCTCTCTCTGACGGTGGCTGACAGAAGTGTCACAGAGCCACAGGCCACGTCTCTGGGGGACGCCCCAGAGAACTCTTGAAACCGAGTAACAATAGTCTCCTAAACTCAGTGATATTTTGTTTTGGATTCGGTATTGTCAGCCCATCAGGTTTTCCTGGCTACTCAGTCCTGTTCTCAGTATTGGACGTCCATTGCCTGTCTTTATTGTCTTGTCTTGTCTGTGTCGTGTGTCATTGCTTTCACTATTTGTGTATCTTTCATATGGGACAGAGCACTTCAATGCCTCTGTCCCTGAACCTTGATCACTGGACCAAAGTCTGCTTAAAGGCTCAGAATAATCTTTTTTTCAGTAAAACGTAAGATCTGGAAGACTCTATGTGTCTCAGAATGACCCACCTTTGGAGTCGGATGGCCCCCAGAAGGATCTTTCTACTTCACACTAATTCAAAAACTCAGAGATATTGTCTTTCAGCCGGGGCCACATAGCCATCCAGATCAACAGCAATATATCTTTAGTTTGCAGGACCTCTGCAAATCTCCTCTTCCATGGTTGAAGCCTTTCCTTGTCCCTGTCCCCGCTCCTACTGGTTCTCCCACTTTTCTATCTCTCAAACCCTCTGCTCCCCCTCCTCCACCCTCTGTTGTCCCTGAGTCTCAAGACTCTACTGGACTCTCTTCCCCCTCCTTATGCCCTGCCCTTGTCCTCCAACCCCAAACACCCTCTAAGTGATTCCCCTGCTGCTGACTCAGACTCTCCACCATTGGAGGAATATAGGCCAGCCCAGCGCCCTCCAGGTGACTACCCCACGGCACACACAGCCCCTCCTTCCTTGGAGGTAGCTGGCCCGGCCAAAAGAACACAAAGTACTCGCCGGGGGGGTTAAACTTTGAAGTGGATACAGGGTAAGTATACTCAGCCCTGAAGGCCCCATTGGGCCATCTATCAAACAAAAAGGACTCTAGTTCAAGGGGCTAATGGCAGTAAATATGGGGCTTAGACAACTAAGAGGACCATGGACCTGGGGAAAGAAAAAATCCATCACTCGTTCCTAGTAATCCCAGAATGCCCGACCCCATTGATGGGCACACATCTGCTCAAAAAGCTCCAGGCCAGAATAACTTTTAACCCTGAAGGCCCCCAAGTGAAATTTCTAAATTTTTCAGTAAAAACTCCTATAGTCACGGCTTTTACTATGTCAGTAGAAGATGAACATCAACTTGTCAAACCCCCCAAGACTGATCAAACAGGCAAGCTACCCCGGAAATGGATAACAGATTACGCAGATGCCTAGGAAAAAAACTGCTGGGTTACACGTAGCCGTGAAACATCCTCCAATAACAGTAGAGTTAAAAACTTCAGCCCCCCCATCAATGTCAAAAAATATCCTCTGAGCAAAAAAGCTAAAGATGGGATAAGGCCCCATATTCAGAAATATCTGGCCTTAAGGGTCCTAAGGCCCTGTCATTTGAACTGGAACACTGCCCTGTTACCAGTATAAAAATCCAGGAACCGGGGACTATCGCACCATTCAAGACCAAAGAGAGATCTACAACAGAGTGCAGGACATTCACCCCACAGTACATAATCTGTACAATCTGCTTAGCACTCTGAACCATGAGCGGAAATGGTATACTGTTCTGGACTTAAAAGATGCTTTCTTTTGCTTGCCTCTGCATAAAGATAGTCAGTTGCTATTTGATTTCGAGTGGGTAGACCCAGAAACCGGGACGTCTGGTCAACTAACATGGACTAGACTCCCACAGGGGTTCAAAAACTCCCCCACTCTCTTTGATGAAGCCCTCCACAGAGACCCCAACAACTTCAGAACTATGCACCCTGACGTCACCCTGCTTCAATATGTCGATGACCTGCAACTGGCAGCCAACACCAAGAAAAACTGTGAGTCTGGAACCCAATTATTATTATACGAGCTTGCTCAATTCTGGTATAGTGCTTCTGCCAAAAAAGCCCAAATTTGCCAGCAAGAAGTAATCTTCCTGGACTATTCCCTTAGGGGCAGTAAGCGATGGCTCACTGAGACCAGAAAACAATCCATTGAGCAGATACCACCCCCATCTAACAGCAGACAACTCAGAGAGTTTCTTGGGACTGCTGGCTTATGCAGCTTATGGATACCTGTGTTTGCGTCCTTAGCTGCTCCTTTATACCCGCTGTTAAAGAGAGATGCCCAATTCTAATGGACCCCTGAGCACCAGCAAGCTTTTGATAACATCTAAGGACACTGACACTGAAACCCTCAACTTCACTGAGCCCAGCTTGCATTTTCAGAAAGCCCTAAACTAAGTTAAAAATGTACATCAACTCACTCACCTTGGTTCAAAGAAACTGCAGGCATTCCTGAAGGATCAAGAACAGAGTTTTCCACTAACCGACTCAGAGCGAAAGAAATAACTGAACGGGTAACAAAAGCCTGCCGGGTCTGTCAATTGGTTAATGCTTACCCTTCCAACTTTCCTGCAGGAAAGCACCTACAAGAAACCAGACCAGGACAATTCTTGGAAGTGGACATTACTGAAATTAAGCCAGGAAGTTATGGACTTAATTATCTCCTAGTCTTTGTAGATACATTTTCAGGATGAATTAATTGAAGCCTTCCCCCCCACACACACACACAAAAAAAAACAAACAACAACAACAAAATAAATGGCACAAATGGTGGTCAAGAAGATCCTGAAAAATATTTTTCTAAGATACGGACTGGCTAAGGCAATAGGGTCTGATAATGGACTGGCGTTAATTGCCCTGGTAAGTCAGGGATTAGCCAGGACCCTGGGGATTAATTGGAAATTACATTGTGCTTATAGACCCCAGAGCTCAGTACAGGTAAAAAAAAATAATAGAACCATTAAAGAGACTTAACAAAATCAAGCTTAGAGATCGGCATAAAAGATCTATCTATTCTCCTGCTTTATGCACTGTTTCATGCAAGAAATACTCATACTCCTCTGTTTCCTTGTGTAACCTCACCCCCTATGAAATTCTCTATGGTCCCTCCTCCAGTAAGGGACCTAACCCAAACTCTAAGACCTAACGATCCCTTCCACACCCCCTTGCTTGACAGACTTAAAGCTCTTGAAAGAAATCAGCAATATCTGTGGAAACATCTGGCCACTGCCGACCAACCTGGGGACGAGGGGACTCCATATCGATACCAAGTAGGAGACTTCGTCTACATTAGACGACATCAGGTGTCATCCCTGGAACCCCACTGGAAAGGACCATATAAGGTGCTACATATAACACCTACAGTGGTAAATGTAGACGGAATCACTTCATGGATCCATGTCTCTTATCTCTGGCCTGCGCCCTGTCCAAAATCTGACTGGAAACTGGAAAAGACTGGTAACACTTTCAAATTGCGTATTCGCCATGTGGATAAGGCTACAGACTCTCCCCTTGGCCAAGAGTAGTCCTAACCCTCATCAGCCTGTTCAGCAGTAATGGCTGATCACAAATCCTACTGTACAAGAAGTATGGTCTATCTTGCATACAGCCCCTTTAGGGACATGGTGGCCATCTCTCCACCCAGACATTTGTCAGCTGGCTATAGGTCTTTCCAATTGGGATATCCCTGATGAAGTTGATCCAACTAAAATTCCAATAAATCCTTTCCGTATCATAGGTAATAGAAACAAACATTATGGATGTAGGGACACGAGAGCCAGATGCAGGTTGGCTAGCCTAGATTACTATGTTTGCCCAGCAGACTATCAAAGCCACAAACAGACATGGCTGTGTGGGGGAAATGCCGACTTCTTCTGTAAGTCATGGGAATGTGAGCATACAGGGGTGCCTGGTGGAACCCAAACTCCTCATCAAATTCAATACACAGCATTGGCCATATTACCAATTACACAACCAATACCGATGGCCCCCAGAGGGGTCTCTAGATCCTAAAATTCTCCGTGACCTTTTTAACTTCGGCAAGTGCTCAAAGGGTGGAAGGAAATTCCCCTAAGTGGAGGCATTTTCCCTCTTTCGCTCACATCCTGAACTATGCTTATCCAATAGATCCTCACCCTCAGCTTTCTGCTCCAGACTCTCTGCTGTCACTCCCACCTCAGCAACCTGATTTCTTCCCTCCAATTACTAGATCAAAAACCCAAACCGCCGGTTCTCAGATTATTGCCCCCTTGCTGAGGTAGCAGGTACTGAGGTACCCATCCACCCACTCACTACTCTCTTCTCCTGTCAGTGCCCGCACCAGGTCCCACCAGGTCCTCTTACCAGCTAACCCAAAGCTCAAACCAGCTAAGGAGAGCCCTCAGACCCCTATCCAAGATGTAATGAAAATGGCCTTTAAAGTTGCTCTGTCATCACTGAAAACAGGTTACTAAGAATTTAAAGTCACTCACAGGCTTTTTGGGATACAAACTCCCATCTTCCCCTCTGCTCTATCTGTTCTACTGCTCAAGTTTTGTTGCCTGGAAAATTCCAAATCCCTTTCCCATTATTCTTTTACATCTCTCCTTCCTCATGCTCAGACCCAAGGTGCTGCTCTCAGACCCGCCTTCCCTGTCTTCCCCGTCTATACCAGGCCCACAGAAAAGTCTTAACTGACCTTCTCCAGCAGTCTTCACCATGGCTGACTTTAGGACTTTCAGCCAAAGAGTCCCTATAAAAGAGTTCAATGTAGATAAACTTCCCCTTTTCGTGTTTCCCTGTTCTATTTGGCCACTGGCTGGAAAAATCAGCACTCCTAAGCTAGACTCCCCCTTACTAGTTTTTCACAAAACATGTGAACAAGGCCTCTGGCCTTGAGCTGGGGCTTCACAGACATGGTTACATTTCTAAGATAAATAAGTTACCAAATGAGCTCCATTGTTACAGCTGGCAGTGAGAAAAAAAAAAGAGAAGAAAAAAGCTCTCCCACTCCAGGTGTCCTTAAAATGTTAACTTGCCCAGAACAGATGAAAAAAACAATAGAAACGAAAACTTCTTTTTGTGAACTTATGCAGACTGTGAACTTCTGAGCCCCTTCCCTTACATGTTGGGTACAAAATTCGGAAACTACCTAAATTTGGAGATCAGGTGACTAATTGATTACAACAGAAGCAATGCCCTCTAAATCCGTTGCAACCAAATAGGTATGTTTCACTGTCTTCGGTGCTATCTTAGGTGCCTTGACATGTCCGTCCTTACAACAGTATAATTCTATATACTTAAACATTGTTTATGTTTTCATAAAATGGTCAACAGATGTGATTAATTATGTAATGTTCAGTTGTTTCCCAGAGTGCTCTATCATGAGGCAGGTTAATTTAAATATCAAATAGGGGGACATACAACCCGGTTCCTCTGGGAACCTGTATCCCTCACTTTAGCCATCCTATTAGGAAAAGGAGCTGCTGCAGGTGTGGGCATAGGAATCACTGTCCTAGTCCATGTGACACAACAAATGACCCGATGAGAAGCAGCAATAGACCAAAATTTAAAGATATTAAAAACCTCCATCACAGTTTTATAGGAATCTTTAACCTCTCTCTCTGAAATTGTTTTACAGAACATGCAAGGGTTGGACCTCCTCTTCGTGAGAGAAGGGGGCTTTCGTGCTGCATTGAGGGAAAAAGTTGATTTTATGCCGACCATACTGGAGTTGTAAAAAAAATCTATGAATAAATTAAGAAGACGCCTAGAAGAGCATCAACAAGAGAGAGATGCACAAAAAGGGTGGTTTGAGTCTTTGTTCACACAGTCCCCCTGGTTAACTACGCTTTTATCAGCCCTGGCCAGTCCATTAATAATCCTCATTTCATTGCTAATTGTAGGACCCTGTTTGCTCAACCATCTAGTTTCCTTTCTACAAGCTTAAATTGGATAAGTTAAACTTATGGTAATCAGACAACAATATACCTCACAAGAAGACATAAAATGTGAGACCCCGCAATGCTCATTTTTATGATTAAAATTAACCAGAATAAGAAGTGGGGAATGAAAGGTTAATAAAATATGTACTTTTAACTTCTTGTTTTTCTGTATGCCTAACAAAATACTGATGAAATCTTGAAAACTGTTTGCTAATCTTGTTCCCAGAATGTGCTGTCCCCAATTGCCAAACTGTTGAATGTACTCCCTCTCCCATTGGCATGCAAACCACTCACTCGACCTGACCCATCAATAAATTTCCCTCCCTGCTCTCACCACGTAAATTGCATAAGCTCTGCTTAAGCTGTTCTTAGGGCTCTCTTCTCTATTCAAGTGAGCTCTGAGCCCCAGCATGCTGGACCCCCAATAAACCCTTTGCTGTTGCATGAGACAGTCTCTTCGTGGTCTCTTTTCAGACGCTCGCCCGACCTTTACATTGGTACAATCATAAGTGTGAACATTCCTATGTGTGTCCAGAATATTACTATAATAAATAATATATGTAGATCAGGTAATAGGAGTTTTTCTTCCACCATTTCTGGGAGCAATATTTTGAAGATATATGAATTAGTATTTTGGGTAGAAATAGGTGTACCATTTGTCTATGAATACAGAGATAATGCATGAATAGACAATACTGTGAATTAATAATATTACTGGTTCCAACTTGAAATAATGGATTGAATTGATATCTGAAAATATACAGGAAACCTTATATTGATATACTACATTTAATCCTACCCGTTATACATCTGAATGAAATATTAGGGTTATGGATTTTCATGAAGAGTGTTTGAGTTTTGCTTCAAAAGTGATTATGGAAATTGAAAATAATGTGTTTGGAAAAAAGTCTCATGAAAAGACCAGTCCAGAAACCTGGAGGTATGCATGTGTTCTGAAGCAGAAAGTGATTTAAAGTGAAACAAACGCCTATATATTTGCTAACTTGTGGATGATAAATATATACGATGATGTGCAGAAATTGAAGAAATAGTAATGTACCAGTGTTGAATAAAAATGAACTTTAAAATACACATCATGTCCCATAGGAATCTACTTGAATTGATGTTAAACTGCGTCCGTTAATGTAGAAATATTAGAATTTGTATGCACCATTCACTGAAGTTAGTTTTCAGTACTAGGAAACAAATATGTATTTCAGGTAGATGAGTATTTCTGAGAATAATCTTGTGAAAAGTTGATTATAAATCCACATACATGAACATGAATGAATTCAGGGAGTGTATAATAAGACTCATACATTTCATATTTTGAAAAATCTGGAGAGTATATATATATATATACACACACACACACACAAACTGAGACTATAAAAATAGCAATATATATGCCAATTGAAATTCACCATGAAATATACATCATCCACAGATTCAAAAATATTCATGTTACTGAAGATAGATTTATGTATAATGTTGTTTAACTAGGAAGTTTACCCATACATTGAATTTTCAGTTCCAACAGCATTTAGGAGGAGTAATCTCTTCTCACATTTTGTATCTGCCAAGTCAGCCACCTCACAAGAATGTACGTGTGATACCAGGTAGGATTCTATATGTGCATATAAAAATACATGTGCTGAATAGGCTACAGAGAGAGGGAGACAGGAATTTCACATATTTGTTAACTTTAAAAACACATGGATAACTATTTCAACAGAAAATTGACTAGATTTATAACACCTACCCTTTTTTATGCAAAAGGCAAGTCCAACTATACACCATGCCTCCTCTGAACTGCTTGGATTTCTATTCTGTTTGGGTTATTTTTCTCCATCATATTAGGAGTAGTAGTCAGAGTCCAGTAGGTTATGAGTTATTGTCAGGGATCAGTATTTCAAATGGAAAATAGAATAATGAATCAAATGTGTATGCAAATATATGCTACACAAAAATCTTCCCACTCTCATCCAGAACAAATCCTTGACATTACCTTCGCCTGAAGTAAGTCACAATTAGAATAGAAGAGTTAGAAAATCTGTGAATACATATCTTGAGTGGAAAATGCTCAGAGTTCAGAACCTTGGAGGTGGTAGAGGAGTTTCCAAAAGTAAGGGACATGGTAAACACTCCTCTAACATGGAGGTCTGCTGGCGTAAAGACATCTTGAGAAACTGCCTCTGAGGTTGGGCACTTGAAACATACGTTATTTTCAGGAGCTTTAGCTTCCTTTGTAGTGAGACAATAAAATCTGGGTCTGCATCTATGTGACCTGGAGGATATGGTTTCTTATTTTCCAGTGAACATGAGGCAGCAGTGCTGAATTCACTCTTTGTAGGTAAACAGTGGCCACTGGGGTCTAATTGTCTCCCCATGTGGACTGTGGAGCCATTTGGTCATCCTCCACTTTTCGTGGTGTTTCCTGCTGTTGCACTGGGAGTTTGGTATTTGCTTCACAAAATACAAGAAGTTCAACAGGGACACAGTGCTTGAGGGAGTTCTGTCACGTGTTGTGGGTCAGGGTCTGCAGGAGAATGCAACAACCAGGCTTCTTTCCCACATACCTTGCCTCCTTGTCCATAGCAACTTGATTCTGAACATGGCCCTGAATCCTCTCCATATAAAAACATGCTTTTACATATTCGGGTCTCCTGGCTGCACCATGTTAGTCACAAAAAATTTGGAAGCCAATGAGTAATCCACATGGCCATAACACAGATATATTATCACACAACTGCAGACCACTTCTCTAGGCCCAATACTCTGCAGGCTCTAACTTGCTTGCCCCCATGTCCATAGCAACTTGATTCTGAACATGGCCCTGAAATCTTTCAATATAAAAACATGCTTTTACATATACGGGTCTCCTGGCTGCACCATGGCAGTCACAATGAATTTGGAAGCCAATGGCAGAACCACATGGTCACAACACAGATGTATTATCACAAAACTGCACACCATTTCTCTAGGCCCACAGCTCTGCAGGCTATAACTCAATGGCATCTCTGTTCTACACCATTTTCATGAAACCCAGTGAATTAAGGCAGGGTCTGGTACACTCAAGATCAGCAACAGGACATCCAAAGGTTCTCCAGTGCCACCTGGTCATGGGAATTTTAAAAATTTCATGGTATTTATCTGGCCATTTTTCAAGGATGAAGTTGGAGGCACTGTGGGTTTCAATTCATTCAGGAACCATTAAATGTTGAGGAAGTTCATTTCAAAGAAAGCTCTGGAGAACTCTCACAGGCAAGGCTTCCAAAAGAGTGGCCAAAAGGTCACATGAAGCCAGGCGCATTGAGGTCTCTAATGTGAGGTCCATGTGTGTTTTGACTCAAAACTATCCCTGCCAAGTCTTTCAGAATAAAATCATGTGATATACTGGCTGAGATTCCCAGTACTCTTTGGAAACCACCCTGGGCCTAGATCTCAGTTTCCAAGGGTGACTTTCATGCGTGGCCTCCTAAAATCCCAACACTTTTCATGGAAATACTTCTCTGAGGTCAATTCCAGAACGCAGTCTCTAAAGGGAATCAAACCAGAGTTCAAGCCCAGGTTGAACCAGTCATCTCTTCACACCGCCTATCAAATGAACACAATTAAAAACAAAACACTATCACATGGCCCCATCTTCTTCCTTATAGACACTCATCATAACCTCTGGTTGGAGCTTTCCATGAGGGGCACATTCCAAAAGAGTGTCCAAAATAAGCTCCCTTGCCCCTCATTTGGCTCAAGTCAGGGTGGGAAGGACACCCTTCCTGTGAACCAGGAGTGATCAAATAGGCCTGTCATTAATACTGCTCCGCTTTTCCAATTTGAGGCCTTCTGACTGTGGGGTTTAGATTCTTTATGTGAACTGGAGTCATGAGAAAAGACAAGCACCTCTGCAGAGATTTGAAGAACTCATTTGACCAAAAGGATCGCTATTCTCACTTGATTGATTTCAGGAACCTAACAGAGAAAGGCAATAGAATTCAGTCACAATGACTGAAATTTTTTGCGAATTTGGTTTTGGTTTCACACATGGGATCTTTCTTTAGATCCATCAGGTGCTGAGAATCTAAGCCACAGCCTCACACAGGGCCAAGAGCCTGATTCAGACACATCCCTTTCCGAAGCAATTTAGCAAGAGCCACAGGTGATGCCCATTCATTTCCATTTGAAAACTGTTTTCTTCAGGCTTCACAAAGGGGTAGCCTGAGCCCAACATCTTCCTGACATTCAGGGCAACAGAACAATAGGTAAGCAAAAGGCCCAAAGCATGGTATCTCCACTGAGACTTTTCTGGTCACACTCATATCTGAGTTTTCTGAGATACTGGCCATTCCCTTCAGGTATCCAGTACATGGACATGTCAAAGACCTTGGAGTTGGTACATATCTTGGACACAAAACAATGAGACTATTCTGGAGAGTTGCCAGAATTCAGGAAGAAAACAGGGACTTAGGAAGGTAGTAGGTTTTGCCAATCAATAAGGCAAGCTGCAGTCCATTCATAAATTGGGCAGGATGAATGCTGGGAATCTTTCTACTACATAGGACACATCCATTGTTGCATTGTCTTTTCTCATGTCTACAACCACGGACACAGTGGGATACACAGACATAGAAACACTCACCTTGTCAAATGACTTACTAGAAATAGTTCACTGAAAACCAAACAAACCGCCTTTCCTACCTATTCTCAGAACAAGAGACAAAACCACACACCCACACTCACAATGGCACCTCCTTCCCCTAAGTAGGTCTGTGACTATCCGGAGTGTCCTCTGACTGGTGGGCAATACTATGTTCCCCTGAAATGGCCTGTATTCTCTCAGATCTGGTTTCCTTGGCCAACTATGTGAAGTTGTCAGGAAAAAGTGGTGAGCCACTACCTGCTTTCTCAGGAAAGGTCCCTCTTCAGAGCTCTCCTGGCATTTGGCCATCCTCACATCAGTAGGTACCAAGAAAGACTGACTCTGTCCTTGGTAAATCCAAACAAGTGAGCCCACTGGGACTGGGACTGGAACTGCATCTGGGTGCCTGGCTTCTTGGATACCAAGTTCAGAGAGTTCCATCACCAAGGAAATGAGGTATGACACTTTCTTTGGAACTGAATGAGGTCACTGCCTTGGCAACCACTTGGTCCTAACAGTTGCTTCCAAGGGCCCCATGAGATGGAGGCTGCCCCTTCTTCCTCTGACACTTTCACAATTTAGAATGGTATATCAACCATAGGCACACACACAGGCCTGGTTTGGTCCATCTTCTCCACAATAAGAAGAGAGAGGCTGATTCAGACACATCCCTTCATCCTGACCAGGTGGTTGGTCATCGAAGATGACTTTTGCTCTTTCAGGTCCTTCATACCTGTCTACAACGTCTCCAGGTATCATTTCTGCATGGACCTTTGAGGATCTCAGCAGGTGGAAGGTCCCCTACTTTTCTGTATTGTAAGAACAACTTTGTCCCTGCTCTTCTGTAAAATGAGATTGAGGGAACAGTGTATGTTTAGGGTTAATAACAGGTTTGATTTCGATTTGTGTTAGGAATCATTCTTCTGGATGAATAATGGTATTGGGAACCTGGTATATTTACAAGAATGTAGAGGTGAAACATAAGTATGAAAACATAAATCCAGGTATGATTTTAAACCCATAAGGGCATTGGGCCCTTGATTGGGATACTTAGCTTTGAATTATGTTCTGCACAGATGTCTCAGATAATTTGATATACAATGGCATAGGACCTTGTACCTTGGAAGATTGAATGTAGAAGAGAACATCCCTTCAAAAAGGGATAGTCGGTAGGATTAGGAAGATAGTCGGTCGTTTTAGGAAGAAGAGTGAGTATATGATTTGGAACAAAAGTTCTTTAGCAATAGGATTTCAGTTAGAGAGTGAATGTATATGTCAGCACATATGAAGAGCCAGTCACGATGATGAAGTGGGGAAAACATGTAGAAAAGAAGATATCAATAAAGATATTACGAAATCAGGGAAAGTATAAAGTGAGTGAGAGGATTAGACATTTTCAACAGGCTTGAGGTTGAATCTTAGAAAGAAACAAATATGAAGTCACCAATAATATTGACATTTGAGAGCATTAGGCACCCTGGACATGGATGTTTTTAGTAATCTATGTTCACTTTTCATTTAGGCTTTGCTTGGTTCAATCATAAGTGTAACATTTACATTTTTGTCCAGAATATTATTGTGATAATATGTATATGTAGATCAGGTGACATAAGTATTTCTTCCACCATTTTTGGTAGCAATATACTGAAGACATAAAATTAGTATTGGGCATACAAAGAGGTGTACCCTATGTCTATGAATATAGAGATAAAGCATGAATAGACCATACTGTGAATAAGTAATATAACTTGTTGCAACTTAATATAATGGGATGAACTGATATCTGAAAAATTACTGGAAATCTTATATGCATATACAATCATTCATTCCAACCAGTTATTCATCTAATGTCAATATTAGTGTTTTGGTTTATCATGAAGAGTGTGTGAGTATCACTTCAAAAGTGATTATGGAAATCGAAAATAATGTGTTTGGAAAGAAGTCTCATGAAAAGACAAGTCAAGAAACCCTGACAATACATGTGTTGTGAAGTAGGAAGTGATTAAAATTTAGAGAAATGCCTACAAATTTGTGAACTTGTGGATGAAATACATATCTTATGATGAGCAAAAACTGAAGAAATAATAATGTACCAGTGTTGAATATAAATGAACATCATATTATATATCATGTCCCATTGGGATCTACTTGCATTGGTGATAGACTGGATCAGTTCCTGTAGAATTATTAACATTTGTATGCACCATTCACTGAAGTTAGTTTTCAGTACTAGGAAACAAATATGTATTTAAGGTGGATGAATATTTCTGAGACTAATATTTTGGAAAGTTATTATAAATCCACATGCATGAACATGAATGAATTTAGAGAGTGTATAGAAGACACATATATTTCATATTTTGAAAAATCTGGAGAGTGTATATATATATATATATATATATACACACACACACACACACACACACACACATACCCACACACACACAAAAAAAAAACACACACAGACATTTAAAAGTAGCAATATATATGCCAATCGAAATTCATCTTTAAATATATATCATCCACAGATGCAAAAATATTTATTTTACTGAACATGAGTTTAGGTATAATGATGTTCTACTAGGAAGTTCCCCTATAGGTGGAATTTTCAGTTCCAACAGCAATTTTGAGGAGTGATCTCTTCTCACAATTTGTATCTGCCAAGTCAGCCACCTCACAAAAATGTACATGTGATACCAGGTAGGATTCTATAAGTGCATATGAAAATACATGTGATGAATAGCCTACAGAGAAAGGGAGACAGGAATTCATATATTTGTTTAATTTAAAAACACATGGTGAACTATTTCAATTAAAAATTGACTAGATTTATAACACCTACCATTTATCATGCAAAAGGTAAGTCCAAGTATGCAGCATGCCTCCTCTGAACTGCTTGTATTTCTATTCTGTTTGGGTATTTTTCTCCATCATATTAGGATTAGTAGTCAGAGGATAGTAGGGTATGGGATAGTGTCAGGGATTCAGTATTTCGAATAGAAAATTGAAAATGAATGCAATGTGTATGCAAATATGTGCTACACAAATATCTTCCCACTCTCATCCAGAGCAATGCCTTGACACTACCTTCGCCCCATGTATGACACAATTAGAGGAGAAGAGTTAGAAAATCTGTGAATACATATCTGCAATGGAAACTGCTCAATTTTCACAAATTTGGAGAAGGTAGAGGAGTTTCCAAAATTAAGGGACAATGTAAACTCTCCACAAACATGGAGCTCTGCTGGCCTAAAGAGTTCTTAAGAAACTGCCTCTGAGGTTGGGCACATGAAATATCTGTTGTTGTCAGGAGCTTTTGCTTCCATTGTAGTGAGACCATCCAAGCTGGTCCATGTGTGTTTTGACTCTCAACTATTGCTGCCAAGTCTTTCAGAATAAAATCATGTGATATCCTGGCTGAGATTCCCAGTGCTCTGTGGAAAGCAACCCTGGGTCAAGACTCATTTTCCAAGGACTACCCTCATGCGTGGCCTCCTAAAATCCCAACACAACTCATTGCAATACTTCTCTAAGATCAGTTCCAGAATGCAGTCTCTAAGGGTAATTACGCCAGAGTTCCAGCCCACGTGGACCAATTCATCTCTTCCAACCGCCAAACAAGTGACCACAATTAAAACCAAAACACTCCCACATGGACCTCATCTTCTTCCATATAGACACTCATCATTACCTCTGGCTGGAGGATTCTATGAGGGGCACAGCCCAAGACAATGTCCAAAAGAAGCTTCCTTACCCCTCATATGCCTAAAGGCCCGGACTCCCTTCCTGTGAACCAGGAGTGATCAAATAGGCCTGCCGTTAATACTGCTCCACTTCTGCAATTTGTGGCCTAGTGACTGTGGGGTTTAGATTCTTTTTGTAAATGGGAGTCATGAGAAAACCCAAGCACCTATGGGCTAGACTCTGCAGGGCTTTGAAGAACTCATTTGACCCAAAGGATTCCTATTCTCACTTGATGGAGGCAGGAACATTACAGAGGAAGACGAGAGACTCCATCCACAATGACCGCTCTTTTGGCCATTTTGGTTTTGGATGCACACATGGGATCCTTCTTTAGATCCATCAGGTGCTGAGAATCAAAGCCACAGCCTCACACAGGGCCAAGAGGCTGATTCAGACACATCCCATTCTAAAGCAATTAAGCAAAGAGCCCAAGGTGATGCCCATTCATTTTCATTTGAAAACTGTTTTCTTCAGGCTTCAAAAAGGGGTGGCCTGAGTCAAAGAACTTCCTGACATTCAGGGCAACAGACAAATAGGTAAGCAAAAGACCCAAAGCAGGGTTTCTCCATTGAGACTCTCCTGGTCCCAATGATATCTGTGTTTTCTGACATGCTCTCATTCCCTTCACCTATCCAGTACATAGCCATGTCACAGATCTTGGAGGTGGTTCATATGGTGGACATAAAATCATAAGCCTATTCTGAACAGTGGCCATAATTCTACGAAGAAAACAGGAACTTTGGAAGATAGTAGGTGTTGCACATCCATAAGGCAATCCACAGTCCATTCATAAATTAGGCAGGATGAATGCTGAGAAGCTTTCTACTAGACATGACAAATCCATTGATGCATTCTCTTTTCTAATGTCTACAACCACAGACACGGTGGGATACACAGACATAGAAACACTTGCCTTGTCAAAGGACTCAGTAGACACAGTCCATTCCAAACCAAACAAACTGCCTTTCCTACCTATTCTCAGAACATGAGACAAAACCACAAACTCACACCCACAACCACAAAGGCACCTCCTTCCTCCAAGTAGGTATGTGACTATCTGGAGAGCCCTCTGACTGGTGGACCATTTTATGTTCCCCCGAAATGGCCTGTCCTGTCTCAGATCAGGTCTCTTTGGCTAACTCTGTGAAATTGTCCGGGTCCAGCAGTGAGACACTACCTGCTTTCTCAGGAAAGGCCCCTCTTCAGAGCTCACCTGGCATTTGGCCATACTCACATCAGTATTTACCAAGAAAGAAGGACTCTGTCCTCTGTAAATCTAAACAAGTGAGCCCACTGGGACTGGAACTGGGACTGCCTCTGGGTGCCTGGATTCCAAGTTTAGAGTGTTCCTTCACCAAGAAAATTAGATGAGGTCACTTCTTTCTGGAACTGATTGAATTTGCTGCCTTTGCAACCACTTTGTCCTAACAGTTGCTTCCAAGGGTCTCATGAGATGGAGGCTGCCCCTATTTCCTGTTACAATTTCACAAGATAGAAAGTTATATCAACCATAGGCACCTGGGAACAGCTCTCTACATAGGCCTGGTTTGGTCCATCTTCTCTACATTAAGAAGATAGAGGCTGATTCAGACACATCCCTTCGTCATGACCAGGTTGTTTGCAATTGAAGATGACTTTTTCTCTCTCAGGTACTTCATAGTTCCCTATATCTTCTCCAGGGATTATATCTGCATAGACCTTTGAGCTTCTCAGCAGGTGAAAGTCTCCCTACATTTTTGTATTGTAAGACCAACTCAGTCCTGCTCTTTTGTAAAGATAGATTGAGGGAACAGTATATGGTTAGGGTTAATAACAGGTTCGATTTGTGTTAGGAATCATTCTGCTGGATGAATAAGAATATTGGGATCCTGTGGTATTTATAAGAATATAGAGGTGAAATATAAGTATGACAATGGAATTCTAGATAAGATTTGAAGCCCAGAAGTGCACTGGGCACTGGAGTGGGAAACTTAGCTTTGAACAATGTTCTGCACAGATATCTCAGATAAATCGATATATAATGGCAAAGGACCATGTACCTTGGTTGATTGAATGTGTAAGAAAACATCCAGTCAAAAAGGGATAGTCGGTAGGATTAGGAAGATAGTGTAGGTTTAGATAGAAGAGTGAGAATAGGATTTGCACCAAAAGTACTTTAGCAATAGAGTTTTGGTTAGAGAGTGAATGTAAATGTCAGCACATGTGAAGAGTTGGTCACAGTGATGAACTGGAAAAAATATGTAGGAAAGCATTTATCAATAGAAACATTAGGAAATCAGGCAAAGTATAAAGTGAGTGATAGGATTAGACATTTTCAACAGGTTGAGATTTAATATATAATCTTAGGAAGAAACAAATATGTAGTCACTGACAGGATAGACATTTGAGAGCATTAGGCAACCTGGACATGGATGGTTTTAGTAATCCATGCTCACTTCCTATTTAGGATTTGGTACAATCATAAGTGTGACATTTGCGTTTTGTGTCCAGAATATTACACTGAAAAAATGTATATTTATATCAGGTGACATGAGTATTTCTTCCACCATTTCTGGAAGCAATATGTTGAAGACATATAAATTAGTATTGGGGGTACAAATACGTGCACCCTGTGTCTCTGAATATAGAGAAAATGTATGAATAGACAATAGTGTGAATAAAGAATATAATTGGTTTCAACTTTAAAAAATGGATTGAAGTGATATCTGAAAATATAAAGAAAATTTTATATTGATAAACATACATTCATTCAAACCAATTATACATCTATTTGTAATATTAGGGTTATGGTTTATCATAAAGGGTGTGAGTTTTGCTTCAAAATTGATTATGGAAATCGAAAATAATGTGTTTGGGTAGAAGTCACATGAAAAGACCAGTCAAGACACCTGGAGGAATACATGTGTTCTGAAGCAGGAATTGATTGAAAGTGAAACAAATGCCCATAAATTTGTGAATTTGTGGATGAAATATATATCCTATGATGTCCATAATACGAATAAATATTAATGTACCAGGGTTTAATAAAAATGAACGTCAAAATGCACAGCTTGTCATATCGGAATCGAGGTACATTGATGTTAAACTTGGTCAGTTACTGTAGAAATATTAGTTAAATCTGTTTTTCAGGTGGATGAATATTTCTGAGAATAATCTTGTGAAAAGTTGATTATAAATCCAAGTCCATGAACATGAATAAATTTAGCGAGTGTAAATAAGACACATATATTTCATATTTTCAAAAATCTGGAGAGTATATATATATATATATATATATATATATATATATATATATATTACACAAAACACACACACAGACATTAAAAAGTAGCAATATATATGCCACTCAAAATTCATCTATAAATATATATCATCCAAAGATGCAAAAATATTTATTTTACTGAACATGAGTTTATGTATAATGTTTTTCTACTAGGAAGCTCCCCTATAGGTGGAATTTTCAGTTCCAACAACGATTTGGAGGAGTGATCTCTTCTCAAAATTTGTATCTACCAAGTCAGCCAACTCACAAAAATGTACATGTGATACCAGGTAGGGTACTATAAATGCATATAAAAATACATGTGATGAATAGGCTACAGAGAAAGGGACAGGAATTCATATATTTGTTAATTTTAAAAACACATGGAGAACTATTTCAATTGAAAATTGACCAGATTTATAACACCTACCATTTATCATGCAAAAGGCAAGTCCAAATATACAACATGCCTCCTCTGAAATGCTTGTATTTCTATTCTGTTTGCGTTACTTTTCTCCATCATATTAGGATTAGTAGTCAGAGTCTAGTAGGGTATGTGAATATTTCTGAGAATAATCTTGTGAAAAGATGATTATAAATCCACATTCATGAATATGAAAAATTTAGGATGTGTAAAATAATACACATATATTTCATATTTTGAAAAATCTGGAGAGTGTGATATATATATATATATATATATATATATATATATATATATATATATATATACATATATATATACACACACACACACACACACACACAAACATTCACAGACATTAAAAAGTAGCACTATATGCCAATTTAAAATCACCATGAAATATATATCATCCACAGATCCAAATAAATTCATTTTACTGAACATCGATTTATGTATAATGTTGTTCAACTAGGAAGCTCACCCACAGGTTGAATTTTCAGTTCCAGCAGCGTTTAGGAGGAGTGATCCCTTTTCACAATTTGTATCTGCCAATTCAGCCACCACACAAGAATGTACGTGTGGTAACAGGTAGGATTCTAAATGTGCATATAAAAATACAGGTGCTGAATAGGCTTCAGAGTAAGGGAGACAGGAATTCACATATTTCTTAACTTTTAAAATACATGGAGAACTATTTCAAAAAAAATTGACAAGATTTAAAACTCCTACACTATATAATTCAAAAGGCAAGCCCAACTATCCACCATGCCTCCTCTGAACTGCTTGTAGTTCTATTCTTTTGGGGGTATTTTTCTCCAACATATTAGGATTAGTAGTCAGAGTCTAGTAGGGTATGTGTTAATGTCAGTGATTCAGTATTTTGAATGGAAAATAGGAAAATGAATCCAATGTGTATGCAAATATGTGCTTCAGAAAAATCTTCCCACTCTCATCCAGAACAATCCCTTGACATTACCTTCGCCCCAAGTAAGACACAATTAGAGGAAAAGAGATAGAAAATATGTGAATACATATCTGAAATGGAATTTGATCAGGAGTTCACAACCATGGAGGTGGTAGAGGAGTTTTCAAAAGTAAGGGACAGGGTAAGCACTCCACAATCACAGAGCTCTGCTGGCCTAAAGACTTCTTGAGAAACTGCCTCTGAGTTTGGGCACTTGAAATATATGTTGTTTTCAGGAGCTTTTGCTTCCTTCTAGTGAGACGATCAAAGCTGGGTCAGCATCTATGTGACCTGGAGGACATAAATTGTAATATTCCAATGAACATGAGGGAGCAGTGCTGAATTCTCTCTTTGTAGGTATACTATGGCCACTTGGGGCTAAGTGTGTCCCCGCGTGGACTGTATATTCATTTGTTCCTCTTCCACTCTTCATTGTGTTTCTTGCTGCTGCACTGCGACTTTGGTATTTGCTTCACGAAATACATGGAGTTCAACTGGGACACAGTGGTCTAAGTGTCTGCCCGTGTGGACTGTGAAGCCATTTAGTAATCCTCCACTTTTCCTGGTGTTTCTTGCTGCTGCACTGCGAGTTTTGTATTTGCTTCATGAAATACAAGGAGTTCAACTGGGACACAGTGCTGGAGGGAGTTCTATCACATGTGGTGGCTCACACATGAGCCTTCATGAAACCGGCCTCTATACCACATAGCTTGCTCCCTTGACCATAGCAACCTGATTCTGTAAATTACCCTAAAACCTCTCCATATAACAAGATGTGTTTACTTATAATGGTCTCCTGGCTGCACCATGTCCGTCTCATGACATTTGGAATCCAAAGGCAGATCCACATGTCCCCATCACAGATGTTTTATCACACACCTGCCTACCACTGCTCTAGGCCCTCTACTCATCAGGCTCCAAATTACTGGCATCTCGGTTCTACACCATTTTCATTAAACCCAATCAATCAAGGCACTGTCTGGTACACTCATGATCAGAAATAGGACATCCAAAGGTTCTGTATGCCACCTGTTCATGGGAATTTCAAAAATTTAAACTATTTATCTAGCCATTTATCAAGGATGAAGTTGGAGGCACAGTGGATTTCAATTCATGCAGGAACCATTAAATGGTGAGTATGATCATTTCAATGAAAACTCTGGAGAACTCTCACAGGCAAGGCTTCCCAAAGAGTGTCCAAAAGGTCACCTGAAGCCAGGCTCATTGAGGTCTACAATTGAGATCCATGAGTGTTTTGATCTCAACTATGGCTGCCAAGTCTTTCAGAATAAAATCTTGTGGTATCCTGACTGAGATTCCCAGTGCTCTGTGGAAAGCTACCCTGGGCCTACATCTCAGGTTCCAAGGGCGACTCTCATGCATGGCCTCCTCAAATCCCAACACAACTCATGGCAATACTTCACTAATCTCAGTTCCAGGACACAGTGTCTAAAAGGAGTCACACCAGAGTTCAGGCCCAGGAGGACCCAGTAATCTCTTCCAGCTACCACACATATGACCACAATTTAAATCAAAACACTCCCACATGGGCCTCATCTTCTTCTACACAGACACGCATCATAACCTCTGGCTGGAAGTTTCCATGAGGGGTGCAGCCCAAGACAGTGTCCTAAATAAGCTCCATTGCCCCTCATTTGCCAAAAGTCAGGGTGGCCTAAACACCCTTCCTTTGAACCAGGAGTGATCAAATAAGCCTGCCTTTAATACTGCTCTGCTTCTCCAATTTGAGGCCTAATGACTGTCAGGTGTAGATTTTCTATGTGATTTGGAGTCATGAGAAAACCCAAGCACCTATGGGCTATCCACTGTAGGGCTTTGAAGAACTCATTTGACCCAAATGATCCCTATTCTCACTTGACGGAAGTCAGGAACTGAAAAGGTCGGGCGAACTTCGGAGGAAAAGACCACCAAGAGACTGTCTCATGCCACAGCAAATGGTTTATTGGGTGTCCAGCATGCTGAGGCTCAGAGCTCACTTCAGAGGAGCAAAGAACAAAGAGCCCCGAGAACAACTTGAGCAGAGTTTATATACATTCTTTAGAGAGGGCAGGGACTTTACATACATCATAGCCTCCTTTAGAAAATCATCATATACCGCGGGAAAATCAAATAATAACTCTAAAACATGATTAGCACATTCATTGGCGGGAACAGGTTGGGCAGCGGGTTATTGGTCAGCCGTGAGAAGGAGTATACATTTAAACTGATTGGTTGAAGCACTGAGATGTATACGTGCAGATCTGCATGGTTTCTGGGAAGGGGTGGTTAAGTAACGAGGTGGTCAGGGAAGATTTCAACACACATCTAATGGGCAGATCCGGGAATTGTCTAAACTGCCACAGGAAAGTGCAGCTTGGAAAGTTTACAAACCTGGTTCTTTACATTTCAATTTCAATTTCAATTTCTTATATTAGTTCAGAACCTTACAGAGAAAGGCAAGAGACTTAATCCACAATGACTGCTCTTTTGGCCATTTTGGTTTTGGATGCACACATGGAATCTTTCTTTCGATGCATCTGGTGCTGATAATCTAAGTCACAGCCTCACACAGGGCCAAGAGGCTAATTAAGACACAACCATTTTCAAAGCAATTACTACTCTGAGGTCAGTTACAGAACTCAGTCTCTGAGGAGAATCACACCAGTGTTCAAGGCTAGGTGCACCCAGTCATCTTTTCCAACCACCACATAAATGACCACAATTAAAACCAAAACAATCCCACATGGCCCTCATCTTCTTCCATAGAGTCACTCATCATAACCTCTGGCTGGAGGATTCCTTGAATGGCGCAGCTCAAGAGAGTGTCCAAAATAAGCTTCCTTGCCCCTCATTTGCCTAAACTCAGGGTGGCCTGGACACCCTTCCTGTGAACTAGGATTGATCACATAGGTCTGCCGCTAATACTGCTCTACTTCTCCAATTAGAGGCCTACTGACTGTCAGGTATAAATTCCTTATGTGATTTGGATTCATGATTAAACCCAAGCACCTCTGAAGAGCTTGGAAGAACTCATTTGACCCAAAAAATCCCTATACTCCCTTGAAGAAGGTCAGGAACCTAACAGAGGAAGGCAAGAGACATCATCCACAATGACTTATGTTTTTGCCATTTTGGTTTTGGATGCACACATTGGATGTTTCTTTAGATCCATCAGGTGCTGAAAATCTAAGCCATAGCATCTCACAGGGCCAAGAGGCTGATTCAGACACATGGCTTTCCAAAGCAATTAAGCAAAGAGCCACAGGTGATGCCCATTCATTTCCATTTGAAAACTGTTTCCTTCAGGCTTCACAAAGGGGTGGCCTGAGGCAAAGACCTTCCTGACATTCAGGGCAAAAGATCAATAGGTTAGCAAAAGGCCCAAAAAAGGGTTTCTCCACTGAGGCTTTTCTGGTCACACTGATATCTGAGTTTTCTGAGATGCTCCAATTCCCTCCAGCTATCCAGAAGATAGCCATGTCACAGAGTTTGGAGGTGGTACATATTTTGGACACAAAACCATGAGCCTATTCTGGAGAGTGGCCAAAATTCAGGAAGAAAACAGAAACTTAGTAAGATAGTAGGTGTTGCCCATCGATAAGGCAACCTGCAGTCCATTACTAAAATGGACAGGATGAATGCTGGGAAGCTTTCTACTAGACAGGACACATCCATTGATGCATTCTCTTTTCTAATGTCTACAACCATGGACACAGTGGGAGACACAGACACAGAAACACTTGCCTTGTCAAAGTTCTTTCTAGAAATAGTCCACAACAAACCAAACACACCGCCTTTCCTACCTATTCTCAGAACATGAGACAAAACCACAAACTCACACACAAACTCAAAAAGGCACCTCCTTCCCCCAAGTAAGTCTGTGACTATCCAGAGTGTCCTTTGACTGGTGGGCCATTTTATGTTCCCCCGAAAAGGCCTGTCTTGTCTTAGATCTGGTCTCCTTGTCAAACACTATGAGGTTGTCAGGAGCCTGTTCTGACCACTACATGCTTTCTCAGGGAAGGCCCGCCTTCAGAACTCTCCTCGCATTTGGCCATCCTCACATCAGTAGGTACCAAAAAAGACAGACTCTGTCCTTGGTAAATCCAAACATGTGAGACCACTGGGACTGAGACTGGGACTGGCTCTGTGTGCCTGGCTTCCTGGATCCCAAATTCAGAGAGTTCCATCACCAAGGAAGTGAGGTAGGTCACTTATTTCAAGAATTTAATGAGTTCACTGCCTTGACAACCACTTTGTTATAACAGTTGCTTCCAAGGGTCACATGAGATGGAGGATACCCTACTTCCTCTGACACTTTCACTAGTTAGAATGGTATATCAACCATATGGAACCAGAAACAGCTCTCCACATTGTCCTGGTTTGGTCCATATTCTCTCCATTAAGAATAGAGAGGCTGATTCAGACACAACCCTTCATCCTGACAAGGTTGTTTGCCATGGAAGATGACTTTTGCTCTCTCAGGTCCTACATAGCTGCCTAATACTTCTCCAGGGATCATTTCTGCTTGGACCATTGAGTTTCTAAGCAGGTGGAAGATCCCCTACATTCCTGTATTGTAAGACAAACTCTGTCCCTGCTCTTCTGTAAAGGTAGATTGAGGGAACAGTGTATGGTTAGGGTTAATAACAGGTTCGATTTGGGTGAGGAGTCATTCTGTTTGATGAATAATGGTATTGGGAACCTGCGATATTTACAAGAATATATAGGTAAAATATAAGTATGGAAACAGAAATCTAGGTATGATTTGAAGCCCAGAAGGACATTGGGACCTTCATTGGGATACTTAGCTTTGAATTATGTTCTGCACAGATGTCTCAGATAAATCGATATACAATGTTATAGGACCTTGTACCTTGGATGATTGAATGTCGAAGAGAACATCCAGGATAAAAGGGATAGTTGGTAGTATTAGGAAGACAGTTTGTAAGTTTAAAAAGAAGAGTGAGTATAAGTTTTGGACCAAAAATTCTTTAGCAATAGGGTTTCGGGTAGAGAGTGAATATGAATGTCAGAACGTGTGAAGAATCAGTCACAATGATGAACTGGGGAAAATATGTAGGAAAGCAGATATCCATAGAGACATTAGGAAATCATGCAAAGTGTAAAGTGAGTGATTGGATTAGACATTTTCAATATGATTGAGTTTCAATATATAATCTTAGGAAAAAACAAATATGTAGTCCCCAAAAAGATTGACAAGTGGGAGCATTAGGCAGCCTGGACATGGATGTTTTTAGTAATCCATGTTCATTTTCCATTTAGACTTTGGTACAATCATAAGTGTGATGTTTGCATTTTCTGACCAGAATATTACTGTGATAAAATGTATATGTGGATCAGGTAACATGAGTATTTCTTCCACCATTTCTTGGAGCCATATTTTGAAGATGTATAAATTAGTATTGTGGGTAAAAATAGATGTACCCTGTGTCTATGAATATAGAGATAATGCATGAATAGAGCGTAGTGTGAATAAATAATATTACTTGTTCCAACTTTAAATAATGGATTAAATTGATATCTAAAAATATTCAGGAAATCTTATATTGATATACATACATTCATTTCAACCAGTAATACATCTAATGGTAATATTAGGGTTGTGGTTTATCCTGAAGTGTGTGTGAGTTTTGCTTCAAACTGATTATGAAAATCAAATATAATATTTTTGGAAAGAAGTCTCATGAAAAGACCAGTCAAGAAACATGGAGGAATACTTGTGTTCTGAAGCAGGAAGTGATTGACATTGAAACAAATGTCTAAAAATTTGTGAACTTGTGGATAAAATATATATCCTACGATGTGCATAAACTGCAGAAATAGTAATGTACCATTGTTGAATAAAAATGAACGTCAAATTATAAGTCATGTCCCATAGGAGTCTACTTGCGTTGATATTAAACTGGGTCAGTTACTCTAGAAATATTAGGATTTGTGTGGAGCTTTCACTGAAGTCAGTTTTCAGTACTAGGAAACAAATATATATTTCAAGTTGATGAATAATTCTGAGAATAATCTTGTGAAAAATCGATCATAAATCTAAATACATCAACATGAATAAATTTAGGGAGTATATATAAGACACATATATTTCATATTTTGAAAAATCTGGAGAGTATGTATATATATATATATATATATATATATATATATATATACACACAAAACATACACACAGACTATAAAAAGTAGCAATACATATGCTAATCGAAATTCATCATTAAATATATATATTTCACATATGCAAAAATAATTATTTTACTGAACATGGATTTTTGTATAATGTTTTTCTATTAGGAAGCTCACCCATAGGTTGAATTTTCAGTTTCAACAGCGTTTAGGAGGAGGGATCTCTTCTCACAATTTGTATCTTCCAAGTCAGACAACACAAAAAAATTAACCTGTGATACCAGGTAGGATTCTATATGTGCATATAAATATACATGTGCTGAATAGTCTATAGAGAAAGGGAGACAGGAATTCACATATTAGTTAATTTTAAAAACACATGGAGAATTATTTTAACCAAAAATTGACTAGATTTATAACACCTACCCTTTATCATGTAAAAGGCAAGTCCAAATATACACCATGCCTCCACTGAACTGCATGTATTTCTATTTTGTTTTGGTTATTTTTCCTCCATCATATTAGGATTAGTAGTCAGAGTCTAGTAGGGTATGGGTTAGTGTCATGGTTTCAGTATTTTGATTGGAAAATAAGAAAATGAATCCAATGTGTATGCAAATATGTGCCACACAAAAATATTCCCACTCTCATCCAGAACAATGAATTGCCATTACCTTCACCCCAAATAAAACACAATTAGAGGAGAAGAGTTAGAAAATCTGTGAATACATATATGGAATGGAACATAATCAGGAGTTCACAACCTTGGAGGTGGTAGAGGAGTTTCCAAAAGTTAGGGTCAGGGTAAACACTCCACAAATATGGAGCTCTGCTGGCCTAAAAACTTCTTGAGAAACTGTCTCTGAGTTCGGGCACTTGAAATATATGTTGTTGTCAGGAGCTTTAGCTTCATTTGTAGTGAGACCATCAAAGATGGGTCTGCATCTATGTGACCTGGAGAACATGGTTTCTTTTTTTCTAATGAACATAAGGGAGCAGTGCTGAATTCTCTCTTTGTAGGTAAACTGTGGCCAGTCGGGTCTAAGTGTCTCCCCATGTGGACTGTGAAGCCATTTGGTCATCCTCCACTTTTTGTGGTGTTTCTTGCTGCTGCACTGGGAGTATGGTATTTACTTAACGAAATACAATGAGTTCAACTGGGACAAAATGCTAGAGTGAGTTCTGTCATGTGTGGTGGGTCAGGTTCTCCAGGAGAATGCACCAACAAGTCTTCTATCCAACATAGCTTGTCCCCTTGACCATAGCAACCTGTTTCTTAAAATTGACGTTAAACCTCTCCATATAACGAGATGCCTTTACATATAAGGGTCTGCTGGCTACACTATTTCAGTCACAAGCCATTTGGAAGCCAATGGAAGATCCACATGACCCCACCACAGATATTTTATCACACATCTGCACACCACTGCTCTAGGCCCACTACTCAGCAGGCTCCAACTTACTGGCATCTCTGTTCTACACCATTTTCATAAAACCAAGTCAATTAAGCCACTGTCTGGTACACTCATGATCAGAAACAGGACATCCAAAGATTCTCCAGTGCCACCTGGTCATAGGAATTTCAAATATATCATGGTATTTATCTGGGATTAGGAAGATAGACGGTAGGTTTAAAAAGAAGGGTGAGTAAAGGATTTGGACATTAAGTTCTGCTTCTCCAATTTGAGGCGTATTGTCATGCATGGGCGACTCTCATGCCTGGCCTCCAAAAATCCCAACACAATTCATAGCAATACATCTCTAAGGTCATTTCCAAAACTCCGTTTCTAAGGGGAATCACACCAGAGTTCAAGCCCAGGTGGACCCATTCATCTCTTCCAACCGCCACACAAGTGACCACAATTGAAAACAAAACACTCCCACATGGCCCTCATTTTCTTCCATGTAGACACTCATCATAATCCCTTGCTAGAGGTTTCCATGAGGGACACAGTCCAAGACAGTGTCCAAAATAAGCTTCCTTCCCCCTCATTTGCCTAAAGTCAGGGTGGCCTGGGCACCCTTCCTGTGAACCAGGAGTGATCAAATAGGCCTGCCATTAATGCTGCTCTGCTTCTCGAATTTGAGGCCTACTGACTTTGGGGTTTAGATACTTTATGTGAATTGGAGTCATGAGAAAACCCAAGAATCTCTGGGCTTCCCTCTGCAGGGCTTTGAAGAACCCATTTGAGTGAGTCTAGGAGTTGGACCAAAAGTTCTTTAGCAATAAGGTTTTGGTGAGAGAGTAAATGTAAATGTCAGCACATTTGAAGGGTCATTCCCAATGATGAACTGGAGAAAAGGTATTTGAAAGCAGATATCAATGGAGACATTAGGAAATCAGGCAAAGTACAAAGTGAGTGGTAGGATAAGACATTATTAACAGGGTTGAGTTTGAATATATAATCTTAGGAAGAAACAGATATGTAGTCACCAATAGGAATAATATTTGAGAGCATTAGGGAACCAGGACATGGATGTTGTTAGTAAAACATGCTCACATTCAATTTAGGCTTTGGTACAGTCATAAGTGTGACCCTTGCATTTTGTGTCAGGAATATTACTGTGATGAAATGTATATGTATATCAGGTGACTAGAGTATTTTTTCCACCATTTCTGAAAGCAATATTTTAAAGACTTATAAATTAGTATTGGGGATACAAATACATAGACCCTGGGTCTATGAATATAGAGATGATGCCTTAATAGACCATACTGTGAATAAATAATATAACAGGTTCCACTTTTAATATTGGATTGAATTGATATCTGAAAATACATAAGAAATTTTATGTTGATATACAATCATTCATTCCAAACAGTTATACATCTAATGGTAATAATAGAGTTATGGTTTATCATGATGGGTGTGTGAGTTTGCCCCAAAAGTGATTATGGAAATCGAAAACAATGTGTTCAGAAAGAAGTCTCATGAAAAAACCAGTCAAGAAAGCTGGAGGAATACATGTGTTCTGAAGCAGGAAGTGATTGAAAGTGAAACAAATGCCTATAAATTTGCTAAATTGTGGAAGAAATATATATCGTATGATGTGCATAAAATGAAGAAAACTAATATACCAGTGTTGAATTAAAATGAACGTCAAAATAGACATCATGGAACATAGGAATCTACTTGCACCGATGTTAAACTGGGTAAGTTACTGTAGAAATATTAGCATTTGTATATACCATTCACTGAATTTAGTTTTCAGTACTAGGAAACAGATATGTAGTTCAGGTGGATGAATATTTCTGAGAATAATCTTGTGAAAAGTTGATTAGAAATCCAAATATATGAACATTAATGAATTTAGGAGTGTATAATAAGACACATATATTTTACATTTTGAAAAATCTGGAGAATATATATATATATATATATATATATATATATATATATATATATATATACACACACACACACAAAACCCACACAGAGCAATTAAAAAGTAGCAATATATATGCCAATCAAAATTCATCGTGAAATTTATATGATCCACATATCCAAAAATATTTATTTTACTGAACATGGATTTATATATAATGTTGTTCAACTAGGAAGCTCCCCCATAGGTTGAATTTTCTGTTCCACAATTTGTATCTGTCAAGTTGGCCACCTCACAAGTATGTACGTGTGATACTAGGTAGGATTCAATATGTGCATATACAAATACATGTGCTTAATAGGCTACAGAGAAAGGGAGACAGGAATTCACATATTTGTTAACTTTAAAAACACACGGAGAACTACTTCAATTAAAAATTGACTAGATTTATAACTCCAAACCTATATATTGCAAAAGGCAAGCCCAACTATACACCACCCCTCCTCTGAACTGCTTGTATTTCTATTCTGTTTGAGTTATTTTTCTCCATCACATTAGGATTAGTAGTCAGAGTCTAGCAAGCTATGGGTTAGTGTCAGGGAATCAGTATTTCGAATGGAAAATTGGAAAATGAACACAATGTGTATGCAAATATGTGCTACACAAAAATCTTCTTATTCTCTTCCAGAAAAATTTATTGTAATTAACTCCGCCCCAAGTAATACAGAATTAGAGAAGAAGAGTTAGAAAATCTGTGAATACATATCTGGAATGGAATATGCTCAGGAGTTCACAACCTTGGAGGTGTTAGAGGAGTTTCCCAAAGTAAGGGACACAGTAAACATTTCTCAAATGTGGAGCTCTGGTGCCCTAAAGACTTCTTGGGAAACTGCCTATGTGGTTGGGCACTTGAAATATATATTGTTTTCAGGAGCTTTTGATTTCTTTCTAGTGAGACCATCAAAGCTGGGTCTGCATCTATGTGACCTGCAGGACATGGATTCTTATTTTCCAATGTACATGAGGTAGCAGTGCTGAATTCTCTCTTTGTAGGTAAACTGTGGCCATTGTGGGCTAAGTGTCTCCCTGGGGGACTGTGAAGCCATTTGGTCATCCTCCAATTTTCATGGTGTTTCTTGCTGCTGCACTGGGACTTTGGTATTTGCTTCACGATATACAAGGAGTTCAAATGGGACACAGTGGTGGAGGGAGTTCTGTCTTGTGCGGTGGGTCAGGGTTCTCAGGAGAATGCACCAAGCAGGCTTCTATCCCTCATAGCTTGCCCCCTTGTCCATAGAAACCTGGTTCTGAACATTGCCCTGAAACCTCTCCATATAACAATATGCCATTTCATTGAACATTCTGCTGGCTGCACCATGTCAGTCACAAGCAATTTGGAAGCTAATGGCAGATTGACATGGCCTCACAAAGATGTTTTATCATACACCTTCCCACCTCTGCTCTAGGCCCACCACTCAGTAGGCTCCAACTTACTGGTTTCTCTGTTCTACACCATTTTTATGAATCCCAGTCATTCAAGGCACTGCCTGATAGATTCCTGAATGATGTAGGACATCCAAATGTTCCCAGTGCGACCAGGTCATGGGAAATTCAAAAATTTCATGGTATTTATCTAGGCATTTTTCAAGGATGAAGTTGGAGGCACTGTGGGTTTTAATTCATTCGGGAACCATTAAATGGTGAGGATGCTCATTTCAATGAACGCTATCGAGAACTCTCACAGGCAAGACTTTCCAAAGAGTGGCCAAAAGGTCACATGAAGCCAGGCTCATTGAGGTTTACAATGTGAGGTCCATGTTTGTTTTGATTCTCAACTATGGCTTCCATGCCTTTAAGAATAAAATCATGTGATATCCTGGCTGAGATTCCCAGTGCTCTGTGGAAAGGTACCCTGGGCCTATATCTCAGTTTCCATGGGCGACTCTCATGCGTGTCCTCCTAAAATCCCAACACAAGTCATGGCAATACTTCTCTGAGGTCAGTTTCAGAACTCACTCTCTAAGGGGAATCACGCCACTGTTCAAGCCCAGGTGGACCCAGTCACCTCTTCCAACCGCCACACAAATGAAAACAATTGAAACCAAAAAAAATCCCACATGGCCCTCATTTTATTTCATATAGACACTGAACATAACCTCTTGCTAGAGGTTTCCATGAGGAGCACAGTGCAAGACAGTATCCAAAATAAGCTCCCTTGCCCCTCGTTTGCCTAAAGTTTGAGTGGCCTGGACACCCTTCCTGTGAAACAGGAGTGATCCAATAGGCCTGCATTTAATTCTGCTCCACTTCTCCAATTTGAGGCCTACTGACTGTGGGATTTAGATTATTTATGTGTATTGGAGTCATGATAAAACCCAAGCACCAATGGGCTAGCCTCTGCAGGGCTTTAAAGAACTCATTAGACCCAAAGGATCCTTATTCTCACTTGATGGAGGTCAGGAAACTTACAGAGAAAGACAAGAGAATTCACCCACAATGACTGCTCTTTTGGCCATTTTGGTGTTGGATGCATACATGGGATCTTTCTTTACATCCATCAGGTGCTGACAATCTAAGCCACAGCCTCACACTGGGCCAAGAGCCTGATTCAGACACATCCCTTTCCAAAGCAATTAAGCAAAGAGACACAGGTGATGCCCATTCATTTCCAATTGAAAACGGTTTTCTTCAGGCTTCACAAACGGGTTGGCCTGAGGCAAAGTCCTTCCTGACTCAGGGGAAAAGAACAATTGTTAAGCAAAAGGCCCAACCACGGTTTCTCCACTGAGATGTTAGTAGTCACACTGATATCTGAGTTTTCTGAGATGCTCGTCATTCCCTTCAGCTATCCAGTATATGGCCATGTGACAGAGCTTGGTGGTGGTACATATCTTGGACACAAAACCATGAGCCTATTCTGGAGAGTGGCCAGAATTCAGGAAGAAAACTGGAACTTAGGAAGATAGCAGGTGTTACCCATTGATTATGCAAGCCCTGGTCCATTCATTAATTGGGCAGGATGAATGCTCGGAAGCTTTCTAATAGACAGGACACATCCATTGATGCATTCTTTTTTTCTAATGTCTACAACCACGGACACAGTGAGATACACAGACATAGAAACACACGCCCTGTGAAACGACTTAGTAGAAACATTTCACTCCAAACCACAAAACTATCTTTCCTACCTATTCTCAGAACATGAGACAAAACCACAAACCCACACCAACACCCAAAAAGGCACCTGCTCCCCTCAAGTAGGTCTGTGACTATCCAGAGTGTCCTCTGACTTCTGGACCATACTATGTTCTCCAAAAATGGCCTGTCCTTTATCAGATCTGGTCTCCTTGGTCAACTCTGTGAAGTTGTCAGGAGCTAGTGGTGAGCCACTACCTGCTTTCTCAGGAATGGCCCCTCTTCAGAGCTTTTCTGGTATTTGGCCATTCTCACATCAGTAGGTACCAAGAAAGATTGACTCTGTCCTTGGTAAATCCAAACAAGTGAGCCCACAGGGACTGTGACTGAGACTGGCTTGGATGCCTGGCTTCCTGGATCCCATGTTCAGAGAGTTCCATCACCACGGAAGTGAGGTGAGGTCACTTCCTTCAGGAACTGAATGAGTTCACTGGCTTGGCAACCACTTTGTCCTAACAGTTGCCTCCAAGGGTCACATGAGATGGTGGCTGCCCCAACTTCCTGTGACACTTTCACAAGTTAGATTGGTATATCAACCATAGGAACCTGGGAACAGCTCTCCACAGAGGCCTGGTTTGGTCCATCTTCTCTACATTAGGATGAGAGAGGCTGATTTGGACACAACCCTTCATCCTGGCCAGGTTGTTTGTCATGTAAGATGACTTTTACTCTCCCAGGTCCTTCATAGCTGCCTACGTCTTCTCCAGAGGACATTTGTGCATGGACCTTTGAGGTTCTCAGCAGGTGGAAGATCCACTACATTCCTGTATTGTAAGACTAACTCTGTCCCTCCTCTCTGTAATGTTAGATTGAGGGGAAGTGTACGGTTAGTGTTAATAACATTTTTGATTTGGGTTAGGAATCATTCTGCTGGATGAATAATGGTATTGGGAACCTGTGATATGTATGAGAATATATAGGTGAAATACATGTATGAAAACAGAAATCTAGGTAAGTTTTGAAGCCCAGAAGAGAATTGGGCCCTTGATTGGGATACTTAGCTTTGAATTAGGTTCTGCACAGATGTGTCAGATTAATCAATATTCAATGGCCTAGGACCTTGTACCTTGGATGATTGAATGTAGAAGAGAACATCCAGTCAAAAAGGGATAGTCGGTAGTGAAAGGTTAATAAAATAGGTACTTGTCACTTCCTGTTTCTCTGTATGCTTAACAAAACACTTTTGAAATCTTGAGAACTCTTTGCTAATCTTGTTCCCAGAATGTGCTCTCCCCAACTGCCAAACTGCAGAATGTACTCCCTCACCCGTGTGCACGCACACTGCCCACTCACCCGGACCCATCAATAAACTTTCCTCCCTGCCCTCTCCAAGAAAATTATATAAACTCTGCTTAAGGTGTTCTCAGGGCTCTCATCTCTTTTCAATTGAGCTCTGAGCCCCAGCATGCTGGACCCCCAATAAACCCTTTGCTGTTGCATGTGACAATCTCTTTGTGGTCTCTTCCTCCAAGGCTTGCCCGACCTTTTCATATGGAGGTTCCACTGAAATCCAGCAGCGGCGAATGTGAGACCCCATGTGTCGTGGCTTTCACTATTTGTGTATCTTTCATTATGGGACAGAGCACTTCAATGCTTCTGTCCCTGACCATTGATCACTGGCCCAAAGTCCACATAAGGGCTCAGAATCTTTTTTATTTAGTAAAACACTGGACCTGGAAGACGCTCTGTGCCTCAGAATGACCCACCTTTTGAGTCGGATGGCCTCTAGAAGGATCTTTCTACTTCCCACTAATTTAAAAAGTTAGAGATATTGTCTTTTAGCCAGGGCCACATAGCCATCTGGATCATTCCGCCATATATCTTAACTTTGCAGGACCTCTGCAAATCTCCTCCTCCATGCGTGAAGCCTTTCCTTACCGCTGCCCCTGCTCCTACTCCTTCCCCCAGGATCTCTCAAACCCTCTGCTCTTCTTCCTTCTCCACCCTCTGTTCTCCCTGAGTCAAAAGATTTGACTCTACTGGATTCTCCTCCCCCTCCTTATCCCCTGCCCTCTTCCCCCAATCCCCAACACCCTCTAAGTGATTCCCCTGCTGCTGACTCAGCCTCTCTGCAATTGGAGGAGCACAGCACCCTCCAGATAGCTCCCCAGTGGCACACACAGCCCTTCCTTCCCTTGAGGAAGCTGGCCCAGCTATAGGAACTCGCCAGCAGTGAATAGTTGAAAACACTGGAACTCCCATGATGCTCCCCCTCCATCCCTATGGGCCAAAGATTGACGACGGCCATGGGGGAAAAAATGCAAGCCTACCAGTTTTGGCCATTCTCCTCTTCAGACGTACATAATTGGAAATATAACAATCCCCCTTTTTCTGAGCACCCCACCTGGCACACAGGTCTGGTTGAGTCATTGATGTTTTCACACTAGCCTACTTGAGATGACTGCCAACAACTCATAGGGACTGTCTTCATGACAGGGGATCAAAATAGAATACTCCTGGAAGCTGGAAAAAAATATCCTCTGACCAGATGCGTGACTGACACAACTTCCCAAGATAATCAAAGCCAGCTTTCCTTTGAACCAACCCAACTGTGGCCCCCAAATCTTTGAAGGTAGGGAGCATCTGTTCACTTATCACCGGGCTCTAATAGTGGGTTTCCGTGCGGCCGCTAGGCGACCAACTAATTAGGCCAAGGTAAGAGAGATTATTCAAGGGCCTGAAGAACCTCTCTCTATGTTTCTAGAGAGAATTATGGAGGCATATAGAAGATATACTCCTTTCAATCCTCAGGCAGAGGATCAAAAGTCATCTGTCACAATGGCCTTTATTGGGCAAGCTGCCCCGGATATTAAAAGAAAGTTAAAATGCTTAGATGGATTACAAGATATGACTTTGAGAGATTTAGTCAGAGAAGCCGAGAAGGTATACTTTAAGAGAGAAACTGAGGAAGAGAAGGGAACAAAGGGAGGATAAAAGAAACAAAAGACAGACTAAGGCGCTGACTAAGGTCCTGGTCACAACAACAAATAGGCCAGAAATTAAGAAACAGGGAGACAGGAAGCGATACCTGGGCCCACGCCAGAGGCCACTCCTTGCCTCAGATCACTGTGCCTACTGTAAAAAAAAGGACACTGGGCCAAAGAGTTCCCTAGAAAGAGACAGCCACTCCTGCCAGCCATTCTGACTCTTGAGGATGACTCCAAAAGTCGGGGCTAACATCCCCTCCCGGAGCTCAGGGTAACTTTTGAAGTGTAGGGGACCCCAGTAAACTTTGAAGTGGATACAGGGGCAATATACTCAGCCCTTAAGGCCCCATTGGGCCATCTAATAAATAAAAGGTCTCTAGTTCAAGGGGCAAATGGCAGTAAGTATCGGGCTTGGACAACTAAGAGGACCATGGACCTGGGAAAAGGAAAATCCATCAATCCTTCCTAGTAATCACAGAATGCCTGGCCCCATTGATGGGCAGAGATCTGCTCACCAAGCTCTGGGCCAAAATAACTTTTAACCCTGAAGGCAACCAAGTGGGATTTCTAAATCCTTCAGTAAAAACTCCTATAGTCATGGCTCTAACTATGTCAGTAGAAAATGTACATCAACTCACTCAACTTTGTTCAAAGAAACTGCAGGCATTCCTGAAGGATCAAGAACAGAGTTTTCCACTAACCAAATCACAGCAAAAGGACTGAATGGGTAACAAAAGCCTGTGGGGTCCATCAATTGGTTTATGCTTACCCTTCCAAGCTTCCTGGAGGAAAGCACCTAGGAGGAAAAAGACCAGGACAATTCTGGGAAGTGAACTTTACTGAAATTAAGCATGCAAGGTATGGACTTAAATATCTCCTAGTCTTTGTAGATACATTTTCAGGATGGATTAAAGCCTTCCCCACCAAAAAAAAAGAAAGAAAGAAAGAAAGAAAGAAAGAAAGAAAGAAAGAAAGAAAGAAAGAAAGAAAGAAAGAAAGAAACAGCACAAATGGTGGTCAAGAAGATCCTGGAAGATTTTTTCCCAAGATACGACCTGCCTAAGGTAACAGAGTCTGATAATGGACCTGCATTCATGACCCAGGTACGTTAGGGGTTAGCCAGTACCCTGGGGATTACATTGTGCTTATAGACCACAGAGTGCAGGACAGGTAGAATGAATGAATAGAACCATTAAAGAGACCTTAATGAAATTAAGCTTAGAGACCGACATAAAAGATTGGACAATGCTTCTGCCTTATGCAATGTTTCATGCAAGAAATTCTCTCTCTGTTTCTTTGTGTAACCTCACCCACTATGAAATTCCCTATGGGGCCCCTATTCCAGTAAGGGACCTAACCCCAACTCTAAGACCTAACGATCCCTTCCACACCACCATGCTTGACAGACTTACAGCTGTTGAAAGAACTCAGCGATACCTGTGAAAACAGCTGGCCACTGCCTACCAACCTGGAGATGAGGGGACTCCAAATCAATATCAAGTAGGAGACTTTGTCTATGTAAGACAACATCAGGTGTCATCCCTGGAACCCCACTGGAAAGGACCATACCAGGTTCTACTTATAACACCTACAGTGGTAAAGGTAGACAGAATCACTTCCTGGATCCTGGCCTCTCATCTCAAGCCTGCACCCTGTCAGACTCTGCCTGGAAACTGGAAGAGACTGGTAACCCTTTCAAATTGTGTATTCGCCAGGTGGATGAAGCTATAGAGTCTCTCCTTGACCACCAGTAGTTCTAACCCTCATCAGCCCTTTCAGCAGCGATGGCTGATCACAAATCCTACTGGAGAAGAAGTATAATCTATCTCACATATAGCCCACTTTGGGACCTGGTGGCCATTTCTCCACCCAGACATTTGTTAGCTGGCTATAGGTCTTTCCTATTAGGATATCCCTGATGAAGAGGATCCCACTAAAATTCCATTAAATACCTTTTGTACCATAAATAATGGAAACAAACATTATGGATGTCGGGACAGGTAAGCCAGGTGCAGGTTGGCTAGCCTAGATTACTATGTTTGCCCGGCAGACAATCAAAGCCACAAACAGCAACAGCTGTGTGGAGGAAAAGCCAATTTCTTCTGTAAGTCATGGGGATGTGAGCATACAGGGGCTTCCTGATGGAACCCGAACTCCTCATCAAATTCTGTACACAGCATTGGCCATAAGACCAATTAGATAACCAAAACCCATGGCCCCCAGAGGGGTCTCTAGATCCTCAAATACTGTGTGACCTTTTTAACTTCTGCAAGTTCTCAAAAGGGTAAAAGGAGATTCCCCTATGTGGAGGCCTTTTCCCTCCTTCGCTCACATCCTGAACTATGCTTCTCCAATAGATCCTCACCCTCAGCCTTCTTCTCCAGACTATCTGCTGTCACTCCAAACTCAGCAACCTGATTTCTTCCTTTCAATTACTAGATCAAAAACCCAAACCAACACCGGTTCTCAGACCATTGCCCCCTGGCTGAGAAGCAGGTACTGAGGTACCCCTCCACCGACTCACTCCTCTCTTCTCTTGTCACTGCCCGCACTGGGTCCCACCAGGTCCTCTTTCCAGCTAACCCATAGCTCAAACCAGCTGAGGAGAGCCCTCAGACCCTTATCCAAATGTAATGAAAATGGCCTTTAAAGTTGCTCTTTCATCACTGAAAACAGGTTACTAAAAATTTAAAGTCCCTCACAGGCTTTGTGGATACTCACTCCCTTCTTCCCCTCTGCTCTACCTGTTCTACTGCTCAAGTTTTGTTGCTAGGAATATCCCAAACCCCTTTCCCATTATTCTTTTACATCTCTCCTTTCTCATTCTCAGATCCATGAAGCTGCTCTAAGCCCCGACTTCTCTGTCTCCCCCCTCTGTACCAGGCCCACAGAAAAGTTTTCACTGACCTTCTCCAGGAGTCTTCACCATGGCTGACTTTAGGACTTTCAGCAAAAAAGTCCCTATAAACGATTTCAGTGTAGATAACCTTCCTCTTTTAATGTTGCCCTGTTCCACTTGGCCACTGGCTAAAAATAATCAGCACTCCTAAGCTAGACACCCCCTTACTAGGTTTTCACAAAATATGTGAACAATTCCTCTGGCCTTGAACTGGGGCTTCACAGAGATGGCAACATTTTTAAGATAAAGAAGTTACCATCTGGGCTCCATGGTAACAGCTGGCAGGGGGAAAAAAAGAAAGGGAAGTAAAAGCTCTCCCCCACCCAGTTGTCCTTGAAAAGTTAACTTGCCCAGAACAGAGAAAAAAAAAAAAAACAGAAACAAAAACAGCTTTTTGTGAACTTTTGCAGAGTGTGATCTTCTGAGCCACTTCTCTTACATGTTGGGTACAAAATTCTGAAACTACCTAAACTTGGAATTCAGAAGATTAATTGATTACAACCGAAGCAATGCCCTCTGAATCTGGGTGCAACCAAATAGGACTGTTTCACGGTCTTTGGTGCTATCTTAGGTGCCTTGCCTTGTCCGTCCCTACAACAGTATAATTCTATATACTAAAACATTGTTGATGTTTTCATGAAATGAAAAACGGATGTGATTAATTGTGTAATGGTGCATATGTTACCCAGAATGCTCTATCATGACGCAGGTTCATTTGAAGATTGAATAGGTGGGACATACAACCCGGTTTCACTGGGAACATATGTCCCTCACTTTAGCCATCCTATAAAGAATAGGAGTTGCCACAAGGGTGGGCACAGGAACCACTGCCCTGGTCCATGGGACACAACAAATGACCCAGTTAGAAGCAGAAATAGACCAAAACTTAAATATATTAGAAACCTCCATAACAGCTTTGCAGGAATCTTTAACCTCTCTCTCTGAAGTTCTTTTACAGAACAGTTGAGGGTTGGACCTCCTCTTCATGAGTGAAAGGGACCTTTGTGCTTCATTGAGGGAAGAATGTTGTGTGAAGTTGTCAGAAGCCAGTGGTGAGCTACTACCTGCTTTATCAGGAAAGGCCCCTCTTCTTAGCTTTCCTGTCTTTTGGCCATCCTCACATCAGTAGGTACCAAGAAAGACAGACTCTGTCCTTGGTAAATCCAAAAAAAGTGAGACGACTGGGACTGGGACTGGGACTGGTTGTGCTTGCCTGGCTTTCTGAATCCCACGTTTAGAGAGTTCCATCACCCAGGACGTTATGTGAGGTAACCTCAATCAGGAAGTGAATGAAGTCACTGCCTTGGCAACCACTTTGTGCTAAGAGTTGCTTCCAAGGGTCCCATGAGATGGAGGGTGCCCCTACTTCCTGTGACATTTTCACACATTGGAATGGTATATCAACCATAGGCACCCGAGAACAGCTCTCCACACAGGCCTGGTTTGGTCAATCTTCTCTACATTAAGATGAAAGAGGCTGATAAAGACACATCCCTTCATTCTGACCAGGTTGTTTACCATGGAAGTTGAGTTTTCCTCTCTCTGGTCCTTCATAGCTGCCTACAACTTCTCCAGAAATCATTTCTGCATGGTCCTTTGAGGATCTCAGCAGGTTGAAGATCCCCTACATTCCTGTAGTGTAAGACCAACTTTTTCCCTGCTATTCTGTAAAGTTACATTGACGGAACAGTGTATGGTTAGGGTAATAACAGGTTTTATTTGGGATAGGAATCATTCTGCTGGATGAATAATGGTATTGGGAACCTGTGATATTTACAAGAATATATAGGTGAAATATAAGTATAAAAACAGAAATCTAGGTAAGATTTGAAGCCCAGAAGAGCATTGGGCCCTTGATTGGGATACTTAGCTTTTAAATATCTTCTAAACAGATGTCTCAGATAAATCGATATACAATGGCATAGGACCTTGAAAATTGGATGATTGAATGTAGAAGAAAACATCCACTCATATAGGCATAGTTGGTAGGATTAGGAAGATAGTCAGTAGGTTTAGGAAGAAAAGTGAGTATAGGATTTGGACAAAAAGTTCTTTAGCAATAGGGTTTGCGGTAGAGAGTGAATGTAAAGGTCACCACATGTGAAGAGTCAGACACAATGATGAACTGGGGAAAATATATGGGGAAGCAGATATCAATGGAGATATTAAGAAATCAGGCAAAGTATAAATTGAGTGATAGGATTAGACATTTTCAACAGGGTAGAGGTTGAGTATAAAATCTTAGAATGAATCAAATATTTAGTCACCAATAGGATTGACATTTGAGAGAATTAGGCAATCTGGACATGGATATTGTTAGTAATCCATGCACACTTTCCATTTAGGCTTTGGCATAGTCATAAGTGTGAACTTTGTATTTTGTTTCCAGAATATTACTGTGATAAAGTGCATATGTAGATCAGGTGACATGAGTATTTCTTCCACCATTTCTGTGGGCAATATTTTGAAGGTGTATAAATTAGTATAGGGTGTACAAATAGGTGTTCCCTGTGTCTAGGAATATAGATAAAATGAATGAATAGACCATACTGTGAATAAATAATATTACTGGTTCCAACTTTAAATATTGGATTGAATTGATATTTACAAATTTACAGGAAATCTTATATTGAGATACATACATTCATTACAACCATTTATACATCTAATGGTAATATTAGGTTTATGGTTTATCATGAAGAGTGTGTGAGTTTTGCTTTAAAAGTGATTATTGAAATCTAAAATAAAATGAAGTATCATGAAAAGACCAGTCAAAAAACATAGAGGAATACTTGTGTACTGAAGCAAGAAGTGATTAAAAGTGAAACAAAAGCCTATCAATTTGCAAAATTGTGAATGAAATATATATCCTATGATGTGCATAAACTGAAGAAATAGTCATGTAACAGTGTTGAATAAAAATGAAGGTCAAAATACACATCATGTCCCATAGGAATCTACTTGCATTGATGTTAAAGTGGGTCAGTTACTGTAGAAAAATTAGGACTTCTATGCACCATTCACTGAATTTTGATTTCAGTACTAGGATACAATATGTATTTAAGGTGGATGAATATTTCTGAAAATAACTTTGTGAACATTTGGTTATAAATCCACATTCATGAATATGAATGCATTTAGGGATTGTATAATAAGACACATATATTTTACATTCTGAAAAATCTGGAGAGTGTGTGTGTGTATGTATATATATATATATATATATATATATATATATATATATATATATATATAGAAAGAGAGAGAGAGAGAGAGAGAGAGAGAGAGAGAGAGAGAGGCATTAAAAGGTAGCAATATATATGCCAATCGAAATTCATCATGAAATATATAACATCCACAGATCCAAAACTATTCATTTTACTGAACATGGATTTATGTATTATATTGTTCAACTAGGAAGCTCACCCATAGTTTTAATTTTCAATTCCAACAACGTTTAGGAGGAGTGACCTCTTCTAAAAATTTGTATCTGCCAAGTCAGCCATCTAACAAAAATGTACATGTGATACCAGGTAGGATTCTATATGTACATACAAAAATACATGTGCTGAATAGGCTACAGATAAAGGGAGATAGGAATTCACATATTTGTTAACTATAAAACACATGGAGAACTATTTCAATTTAAAATTGACTAGATTTATAACACCTACCCTTTATCATGCAAAAGGTAAATCCAACTATACACCATGCCTCTCTAAACTGCTTGTATTTCTATTCTGTTTGGGTTCTTTTTCTCCATCACTTTAGGATTGCTGCAATCTGGCTGGGCACAATTCAGGAGCCACTTGTCAAAAGAAACTAACCTTACTTTTAGAACCACACATGACTAAAAATTAGCTCCTCGGGAAAAACCCTCAGAGCCCAACTGCCACTACTGGCTTCCCACAAGCTCTCAACCTCCACACTCCTTCTCTTGAGGTCGATTGGCTGGGTCGTGTGGGCAGAGCCCAAAAAGTCCCACAATGAGCAGCTCCGTTGTCTGAAAGGGTGGGGAAACAGCCCAATGGCATTACCACAGAGGAGCCAATCAGCTAGATATTGCTGGGGCTGCTGTGAGCCAATCATCAGCTTGCAGTCTGAAAGGGTGGGGAAACTGCTCAATGAGCATCTCCAATGAGCATCACCGCAGAGGAGCCAATTAGCTTGATGTGGCTGGGGCCGCTGTTAGCCAATCATCAGCTGGCAGTCTGAAAGTTTGTTTGGCCCCTTGGGCTGTGCCTCTCAACACCTCCCCCTCTCTGTTTAAACAACAAGCATGTGGCTTAGGGACCATGCCTGCCTTAGGTTGTCCAATAGTACATATGGTGCTTACCCATTATCGAATGAGCTGACCTCAAGGTATCAGCCTCCAGTCTTAGATTGGTACCATTGCAATTGGATCTTACCCGTCACTAGCTACAGGTCCAGTATACAGTCACACCTGTGGAGAGGTCTTTGTACCAGCGGGGGGTGAGGTTCTTTGTCTCACCTCTGTTGGCCCCCAAATTTTAGCTGAACGACCATGACAGCAGAAGGGAGGAAGATACACCAAGCCAATTGACGGCTCCTTTTGGAAAAATTGTACCACCGATGACATCATCAGCAAAAATACCCCAACACTACCACAAGTCAATTCACCAACATATTGTTCACAATGCATGCAGGTGAGTTCACAATGCATACAGGTGATACATAGTCCAGGCAAGTTCTGCAAGCAGTTCAGTGATGGCTATTGCAGAAGCTGTAGATTGGTTTTATCTTTGTCTTTACAGGCACTGGGATGAAGATAGGAATTTTGGCAATAATGGCCAAAGAAAAATTATGTAACATTCCAGAAGGTACTAAAAGAAAACAATTTTCTTAACAATTTACATTGTCTTGAAGAGATTTATTAAATATAATGAAAAGAAAAGGTGAAAGTAAACAAACAGATCTGTTAACCTCCTTTTTTGTACACATTTTAAAACAATCCTCAACAGGTGTTTACCCAATTTAAATTAAAACATTTACATCAAGTGTATAAAAATATATTTGGATCCATTTTTTCATGAGCGCTCATCATATATGATATATGGACATACGTACATTCAAACATATAACAAAAAACACAAGTGTGCACACGTAATATAATACATACAACACATAACATAAGAGTAAAGGCCTTATAACATTTTACAGGTGAAATCTCCACTGCAATGTCTAAAAACTCTATAGTCCAAAAATAGAACTGATCAGCAAAACATTAACCTAGGTTTGTATGAGCTCAAAAAACAAAATAGAACTTCATGACATGGGAAAGGGTAATAATAAAATAGATATTGAAAAAAGCATCCTGGATTTGTCACAGATGTAAGAATAGCCAAACTGGAGTTCTGGATATCAGCTGTTATGGATTTGAGCCAAATCATATTCTTTTAATCTGTAGAAATCGCTTTAGTTAGTCTCTCTGGAATCCAAATCGGCTGCTGTTCTCCCTGTGGAAACACACAAACAGACCTCCAACTCCAGACAATTACTGGGTCAGGACATTTCCATTGTCCTGTTAGAATATCCTTCCAAAGTACCTTGGGCTTATGTACATTTTTTGGACACATATGCCTTTCCACAGGACTAAGCCCTGATGAATCCAAATTTCCAAAGTTTAGAGTAAAAAGGGTTATTTTAAATTTATCTTTGGGGAATATATACCCCTTCCCAATTCCTTTTTTTTCGTTTAATTAGTACGTTTTAATAGTTTGATGAGCTCATTTAACTATGCCTTGTCCCTGCGGATTGTATGGGATTCCTGTTATATGAGTAATGCAAAATGATGAGCAAAATTCTTTAAAAGAAGTAAAAGTATAACCAGGGGCAACATCTGTTTTTAACTGTTTTGGAATGCCCACAGTGGCAAAATTTTGTAAACAATGAGCTGTAACATCTTTAGTTTTTTTTCTCCGGCATGAAGGGAGTCCATCAAAAATTCAGAAGAAGTATCAACTGTAACATGCAAATATTTTAATTTTCCAAATTCTGGCAAGTTTGTGACGTCCATCTGCCAAATATGGTTAGGTATCAATCCTCTAGGATTGACTCCAAGATTAACTTGTGGTAAAATGGTCACACAATTTTGACATTGTTTTATTATTTGTCTAGCTTGTTCCTTAGTTATTTTAAAGCGCTTATGTATAGTATTAGCATTGACATGGAATTTTTTATGAAAATTTGTAGCTTCTTCTACTGTAGAGAAAATATGTATGTCATGCGTAGTTTTATCTGCTAAATCATTACCCAAACTAAGGGCTCCAGGCAATCCTGTATATGTCCTAATATGCCCTATAAAGGACGGATCTTTTCTGTCCCAGATTAGACTTTGTATAGTGGAAAGAAAAGAGAAAACAGGAGAGGAAGGGGAAATTTGTTTCTTCCTAAGATTATATATTCAAACTCAACCCTGTTGAAAATGCATAATAATATCACTCACTTTATACTTTGCCTGATTTCATAATGTCTCTAAAGATATGTGGTTTCCTGCATATTTTCACCAGTTCACCATTGTGACTGACCCTTCACATGAACTTATGTTCACTTTCACTCTCTAACCACAACCCTAATGCTCCAGAACTTTTGTTCCAAATCCTATGCTCACTCTTCTTTCTAAACCAACTCTGTACCTAATTCTACCTACTATCCGTTTTTGACTGGATGTTCTCTTCAACATTCAATCATCCAAGCTACAAGGTCCGATGCCATTGTATATCTATTTATCTGAGACATCTGTACACAATGTAAATCAAAGTTAAGTATCCCAATCAAGGGCCCAATGCCCTTCTGGGCTTCAAAATTACCTAGATTTCTGTTTTCATTCATATATTTAACCTCTATATTTTTATAAATATCTCAGGTTCCCAATACCATTATTCATCCTGCAGGATTATTCCTAACTCAAATCAAACATTTTATTATCCCTAAGAATACACTGTTCTATCAACCTAAATTTAAAGAAAAGCAGGGACAGAGTTGGTCTTACAATACAGGAATGTAGGGGATCTTCCACCTGCTGAGAACCTCCAAAGTCCATGCAGAAATGAATCCTGGAGAAGATATAGTCAGCTATGAAGGATCTGCGAGAGCAAAAGTCATCTTCCATGGCAATCACCATGGTCAGGATGAAGGGATGTGTCTGAATCAGCCTCTCTCTTCTTAATGTAGAGGAGATTGACCAAACCAGGCCTGTGTGGATAGCTATTCCCGGGTTCCTAAGGTTGACATACCATTCTAACTTGTGAAAGTTTCAAAGGAAGTAGGGGAAGCCTCCATCTAATGGGACACTTGGAAGCAACTATTAGGACAAAATGGTTTACAAGGCAGTGAATTTATTCAGTTCCTGAAGGGAGTGACCTCACCTCACTTTCTTGGTGATGGATCTCTCTGAACTTGGGATGCTGGAAACCAGGCACATAGAGCCAGTCCCAGTCCCAGTCCCAATGGGCTCACTTGTTTGGATTTACCAAGGACAGAGTCAGTCTTTCTTTGTACCTACTGATGTTAGGATGGCAAAAGCAAGGAGAGCTCTGAAGAAGGGCCTTTCCTGAGAAAGCAGGTAGTGGCTAAACACTAGCTTCTGACAACTTAACAGAGATGGTCAAGGAGAACAGACCTGAGACAGGACAGGACTTTTCAGGGGAAAATTGTATGGCCCACCAGTCAGAGGACACTCCCTAGAGTCACAGACCTACTTGGGGGAAGGAGGTGCCAATATGGGTGTGGTTTTGGGTTTATGATTTTGTCTCATGTTCTGAGAATAGGTAGGAAAGGTGATTTGTTTTTTTGGGTTGAACTGTTTCTAGTAAGACGTTTGACAAGGCGAGTGTTTCTATGTCTGTGTATCCCACTATGTCCGTGGTTGTAGACATTAGAAAAGAGAATGCATCAATGGATTTGTCCTGTCTTGTAGAAAGCTTCCCAGCATTCATCCTGCCCAATTAATGAATGGATTGCAGCTTTCCTTAAGGATGGGCAACACCAACGATCTTAGTAATTTCCAATTTTCTTTCTGAATTCTGGCCAATCTCCAGAATAGGCTCATGGTTTTGTGTCCAAGATATGTACCACCTCCAAGCTCTGTGACATGGCCATGTACTGGATAGATGAAGGGAATGGCGAGCATCTCAGAAAACACAGATATCAGTGTGACCAGTAAACTCTCAGTGGAGAAACCCTTCTTTGAGCCTTTTGCTTACATAATGTTCTGTTGCCTTGAATGTCAAGAAGTTCTTTGTTTCGGACCACCCCTTTGTGAAGCCTGAAGAAAACAGTTTTCAGATGGAAATGAATGGGCATAACCTGTGGCTCTTTGCTTAATTGCTTTGGAAATGGATGTGTCTGAATCCAACTCTATGCCCTGTGTGAGGCTGTGTCTTAGATTCTCTGCAACTGATAGATCTAAAGAAAGATCCCATGTGTGCATCCAAAACCAAAATGGCCAAAAGAGCAGTCATTGTGGGTGAAGTTTCTCTCCTTCCTCTGTTAGGTTCTTGAAGTCCATCAAGTGAGAATTGGGATCCTTTGGGTCAAATGAGTTTTTCAAAGCACTGCAGATGTGGTTGGGTTTTCTTATGACTGAAATTCACATAAAGAATCTACACCTGACAGTCAGTAGGCCTCAAATTGCAGAAGAAGATCAGTATTAATGGCAGGCGTATTTGATCAATCCTGGTTCACTGGAAGGGTTTCCAGTCCCCCTGACTTTAGGCAAATTAGCGGCAAGGGAGCATGTTTTGGACACTGTCTTGGGCTATGCCCCTCATGGAAACGTCCAGCCAGAGGTTATGATGAGTGTCTATATGGAAGAAGATGAGGACCATTGGGGAGTGTTTTGGTTTTAATTGTGGTCATTTGTGTGGCATTTGGAAGAGATGACTGGGTCCACCTGGGCTTGAACTCTGGTGTGATTCCCCTTAGAGACTGAGTTCTGGAACTGAGCTCAGAGAAGTATTGCCATTAATTGTGTTGGGATTTTATGAGACCACGCATAAGAGTTGCCCTTTAAACTGAGATCTAGCATTGAAGTGCTCTGTCCCATAATGAAAGATCCACAAACAGTGAAAGCAACGACACATGAAACAGACAAGACAAGACAATAAAGACAGGCAATGGACGTCCAACACTGAGATCAGGACTGAGTAGCCGGCAATAACCAACGGGCTGGCAATACCGAATCCAAAAGAAAATATCACTGAGTCGAGGAATCTATTAAAACTAAATTTCCCAAGTCCTCTGGGGCGTCCTCCAGGAACGTGGCCTGTGGCTCTGTGACACGTCTGTCAGCCACTGTCGGAGAGAGCTCACACTCTTCATCAATAGCCATTTTTCCATGTCCTAACCTGAAACCTGAAACCAGGAATAGGAGACTTACTTACCCCAAGAGTAGCCCGTTGGTGTCTCTCATCTGCCGCTGCCAGATATCTGTGGAAACTTCATGTGTAAAGGTCGGGCGTGCATTGGAGGAAGAGACCACCAAGAAACTGACTCATGAAACAGCAAAGGGTTTAATGGAGTTCCAGCATGCTGGGGCTCAGAGCTCACTTGAATACAGCAGAGAGCCCTGAGAAGAGCTTGAGCAGAGCTTATATACTTTCCTTGCCGAGGGCAAGGAGGGAAGTTTATTGATGGGTCAGTGGGAGTGGGCAGTTTGCATGCAACCATGTAAGAGAGTAAATTCTGCAGTTTGAAAACTGGGGACAGCACATTCTGGGAACAAGATTAGCAAACAGTTCTCAAGATTTCAACAGTGTTTTGTTAAGCATAGAGAAAAACAGGAAGTGACAAGTACCTATTTAATTAACCATTCAATAACAACTATACCTTTTTAAATGGATGTTCTCATCTACATTCAATCTTCCAAGGTACAGGGTCCTATGACATTGTATATCAATTTACCTGAGACATCTGTGCAGAACGTAATTCAACGCTAAGTATCCCAATTAAGGGCCCAATGCCATTCTGGGATTCAAATCTTACTTAGATTTCTGTTTTCCTACATATATTTCAACTATATATTCTTATACATATCGCAGCTTCTCAATAGAATTATTCATAAACAGAATGATTCCTAACCCAAATCAAACATGTTATTAACCCTAACCCTACAGTGTTCCCTCAATCTAACTTTAAAGAAGAGCACGGACAGAGTTGGTCTTATAATACAGGAATGTAGGGGATCTTTCACCTGCTGAGAACCTCAAAGGTCCATGGAGAAATAAGCCATGGAGAAGATGTAGGCAGCTATGAAGTACCTGAGACAGCAAAAGTCATCTTCCATGGCAAACAACCTGGTCAGGATGAAGGGATGTCTCTGAATCTGCCACTCACACCCTGTGAACTGCGCCACTTCACAGGTGAATAACGAGTTAGAACGACAAAAAATTATCTTGTTAGGACCTTACAGAAAAATGGGTGTGCACCAAAACCTAGAAGAATGATTTCCACCAATGAGGTCCGGTAATTGAGTCTCAAACACGAGCCAAATGTGCGACCGGAGATGCGGGCTGACAAATCTTTGTGGCCTGCCCCGTGGCTAGAGACAGCAGGGCACCACCTAGAAGCGACCAGCCGGCAGGGAGAAACGTTGCTGCAGATTCTGTGGAATCCTGCTGGCTGACCTCCAACTGAGCCCCGGGCTGAGTTTGGGATTTCAGACGGGGAAGGAAGTGCTACAGTTCTATTCCCCCACAATAAAAACTCCACCAAGGAAACCAACGGCCACCATCTTGGAGAGCAGAAGTAACCACCGCCACTCTCCAACAGATTGCAACAATAAAACAGGTTTGTGTTACTCAGCTCATCTCCCATACAGCAGGGAATTCACATAAAATCTCTCTTAGGCTTTCCATTGGAGAGATTATCAGAGAGAGCCTGCATAAAGACGTCGGAAAAACTAGAGGCACCTGACCTTCAACTTCCCCTCCCATCAGCGGCGAAAACGAAACCTGTCTAGCCAGAGCTGGGAGAGGGGCAAGAGGAAAAAATCAAAACAATAGAGTGCTGGGGTTCCCCATAGACACCATCCACACCCAAGAAACGGCAGGCCCAGAGGACAGTATGAGCTGCCGAGAGGCATCACTCAGGGGAAATCTGGTCTAGCACGAGAAACCAGGACTAGCAGGAGATAACAGGGGACTAGAGGCCAGGCCCGCGTGACTGGGCGGCTGGAGAACGCCCGCCCACTGGTCACAAACAGCCCGCTGCTGGTGCGACTGGGTGGCTGGTGCCCGCCTGCCTACCAGCGACCAATCGCCCGCTGGCTGAACGTGCAACTGGGTGGCTAGAGATCTCCCGCCCACCAGTGACAGCCCACCCGCTGACTGTGTGACTGGAAAGCTGGAGACCGCCCGCCCGCCGGCGACCAGGAGTTGAAAACAAACAGAGACAGATCAGTCCCAGCCCACTCCCATTTGAACACCCTGGCAAGGAGCCTGGGGCCCGCCATAGCAGACAGGTGACATCACTGGAGCTCGGCCATCGCAATTCCTTCCAAGCAGAATTCACTTTAGCAGGCATAGTCTACCAACACAAAGGAGAGACAACAGATATATTAAACCAAAACAAATCTATAGAATAGAGCAGAAAAACAGCAATCAAATAGAGATGGAAAACAATGTGAACATCATGAAAAAACAAAGGAAAAAAATGTGTACAAACAATGCAGGACAACTTAATTCTACAGGAGGACCTAGAATCATCAGAAACAGGGATAGGGAAAAAAACTCAAGGCTTACCTAACTCAGATGGAAAGGGATATTAGAGAATACATGAATCAGCAAGTCCTAGCAATAAAAGTATATTTTGAAAATGAATTAAACAAATTCAAATGGCAAAGAACAAGCTTTACCAGGAGATAGAGATCTTTAAAAAAATCAAACAGTAATCCTAGAAATGCAGGAAACTATTAATTAAAACTCAAACGAGAATATTACAAATAGACTAGATCAAATAGAAGTCAGAACATCAGATAATGACGACAACGTTTATCAACTTGAAAAGAATATAGTCAACACAGAAAAGATGCTTAAGTCCCAAGAGCAGTCTATTCAAAAGATATGGGATGTGATAAAAAAAAACAAATTTCACAGTCATCGGGATAGAAGAAGCCATAGAGATTCAAACCGAAAGAATGGACAACATATTAAATGAAATAATTCTAGAAAACTTCACAGAGATGAAAGATGGAATGGATTGCCAAATCCTTGAAGCCTATAGGACCCCAAACATTCAAAACCATAATAGACCAACTCCAAGACATATAATTATGAAGATAGCCAACATACAGAACAAGGAGAGAATATTAAAAGCTACGAGAGAAAGGAGGCGGATTACATTCAGGGGTAAACCAATTAGATTAACGACTGATTTTTCATCACAAACTTTGAAAGTGAGAAGATCCTGGAACAATGTATTTCAAACACTGAAAAATAATGAATTCCAACAAAGAATACTGTATCCAGCAAAATTAAGCTTCAGATTTGACAATAAAATTAAAGTCTTTCACAATGAATAAAAACTAAAAGAATTCACACCCATAACACCAGCACTGCAAAGGATTTTGGGCAAAATACTACAAGAAGAAGAATTGAAAAATAGTGCCCCAAACTAACAGTGGGAGGTATCTCAGTAAAGGGGGAGGAAAATAACCAAAAAGTAAAAACTAGCCAAACTAAAATAAATAAATAAATTAACATGAATGGATGTACAAATCATATTTCAATTGTAACCTTAAATGTTAATGGCCTAAACTCACCATTCAAGAGACATAGGGTAGTAACCTGGATCAAAAAAACAAATCCAACAATATGCTGCCTTCAGGAGACTCATATGATAGGTAAAGACATACACAGGCTGAAAGTAAAAGGTTGGGAAAAATCATACCACTCACAGGGCACACGGAAGCAAGCAGGAGTGGCCAAGCTCATATCAAATACAATCAACTTCAAACCTACGTTAATCAAAAGGGATAAAGAAGGACACTATATAATGTTAAAAGGAACCATCCACCAACATAACATAACAATTACCAATTTGTATGCAGCAAACAAATGAGCTGCCACACTCATAAAACAAACTCTTCTCAAGTTCAAGAGTCAAATAGACTACAACATAATAATTATGGGTGACGTCAACAGACCGCTCTCACCATTAGACACATCCTCTAGACAAAAACTGAATAAAGAAACTATAGAACTCAACAGCACAATCAATAACCTAGACTTAACCGACATATATAGAATATATCAACCATCATCAAGTGGATACACCTTCTTATCAGCAGCAGATGGATCCTACTCAAAGATAGACCATATATTAGGTCATAGGGCAACTCCTAGTAAATATAAAGGCGTGGAGAGAATACCATGCACCATATCAGATCATAATGAAATGAAACTGGAAATCAATGATAAAAGAAGAAAGGAAAAATCCTACATCACATGGAAAATGAACAATATTCTACTGAATGATCAATGGGTTACAGAAGACATTAAGGAGGAGACAAAAAAATTCTTAGAGACAAATGACCATACAGACACAACCTACTGTAATCTATGGGACACAATGAAAGCAGTTTTAAGAGGAAAATTCATTTCTTGGAGTTCTTTCCTCAAAAAAAGAAAAAAAAAACAAATAAATGAACTCACACTACACCTCAAAAACCTAGAAAAGGAAGAGCAAAACAACAGCAAATGTAGTAGACGACATTAAAATAAGAGCAGAAATCAACAAAATTGAAACAATAAATCATTGAAAAAATTGATAAACTAAAAGTTGGTTCTTTGAAAAAATAAATAAGATTGACAGGCCCTTAGCCATGATAATGAAGAGAAGAAGAGAGAGAACTCAAATTATTAACATAGGGGGTGAAAAATGCAATACCACAACAGACACTACAGAAATATAGAAGATAATTAGAAAGTATTTTGAAACCCTATATTCCAATAAAATAGAAGATAGTGAAGATATCAATAAATTTCTTAAGTCATACGATCTGCCCAGATTGAGTCAGGAAGACACACACAATTTAAACAGACCAATGACAAAGGAAGAAATAGAAGAAGCCATCAAAAGATAACCAACGAAAAAAAGCCCTGTACCGGATGGGTAAACAGCGGAGTTCTACAAAACCTTCAAAGAAGAATTAATACTGATTCTTTTCAAGCTCTTTCAAGAAATAGAAAAAGAAGGAGCTCTTTCAAATTCATTCTATGAGGCCAAAATCACCCTGATCTTGAAATCAGACTAAGACACTTCAAAGAAACAAAACTACAGACCAATATCTCTAATGAACTTGGATACAAAAATTCTCAATAAAATCCTGATGAATCGAATACAAAAGCATATCAAAAAAAAATTGTGCACCATGATCAAGTAGGATTCACCCCTGGGATGCAAGGCTGGTTCAATATACGGAAATCAATAAATACTATTCACCACATCAATAGACTTAAAGACAAGAACCATATGATCATCTCGATAGATGCAGAAAAAAACATTTGACAAAGTACAGCATCCCTTTATGTTCAAAACACTAGAAAAACTAGGGATAACAGGAACTTACCTCAACATTGTTAAAGCTATATATGCTAAACCTCAGGCTAGCATCATCCTAAATGGAGAAAAACTGAAGGGATTGCCTCTAAAATCTGGAACAAGACAGGGATGCCTTCTATCACCACTTCTATTCAATTTAGTTCTTGAAATTCTAGCCAGAGAAATTAGACAATAGAAATTAAAGGCATAAAAATAGGAAAACAAGAACTTAAATTATCACTATTTGTGGATGACATGATAATATATATAACAGACCCAAAAGGGTCTACAAAGAAACTGCTAGAGATAATAAATGAATTAAGCAAAGTGGCAGGATATAAAATCAACACGCATAAATCAAAGGCATTTATGTATATCAGGAGCAAAACTTCTGAAATGGAAAGGAGGAAAACCACTCCATTCACAATATCCTCAAAGAAAATAAGATACTTGGAAATCAACCTAACAAAAGAGGTGAAAGATTTATATAATGAAAACTACAGAACCCTAAAGAGAGAGATAGAAGAAGATCTTAGAAGATGGAAAAATGTACTTTGTTCATGGATAGGCAGAACTAACATCATCAAAATGGTGATATTACCCAAAGTTCTCTACAGGTTAAAATGGATGCCAATCAAAATCCCAACGGCATTTCTTGTAGAAATGATAAAGCAATCATGAAATTCATATGGAAAAACAAAAGACCCAGAATAGCAAAAGCAATTCTAAGCAGGAATTTGAAACTGGAGGTATAGCGATACCAGAGTTCAAACTGTACTACAAAAGAATAGTTATAAAAGCAGCGTGGTACTGGTACCAAAACAGGCAGGTGGATCAGTGGTAGAGAATAGAGGACACAGAAATCAATCCACAAAATTACAACATTCTTATATATGATAAAGAGGCTAAAAGCATATTGGGAGATGGATAGCATCTTCAACAAATGGTGCTGGGAAAATTGGAAATCCATATGCACCAAAATGAAACTGAATCCCTTTCTCTCACCATGCACAAAAGTTAACTCAAAATGGATCAAGGAGCTAGTGATGAAATCAGAGACACTGCATGTGATAGAAGAAAAAGATGGCTATGATCTACATACTGTGGGGTCGGGCTCCAAATTCATTAATAGGACACCCATAGCCCAAGAGTTAATAACAACAATAAACAAATGGGACTTACTTAAACTAAAAAGTTTTTTCTCTGCAAGAGAAACAATAAGAGAGGTAAATAGAGAGTCTACATGCTGGGAACAACTTTTTACCCCTCACAATTCAGATAAAGCCCTAATATCCAGAATATACAAAGAACTCAAAAAATTAAACAATAAGATAACAAATAACCCAATCAACAAATGGGCCAAGGACCTGAACAGACACTTCAGAGAGGAGGACATACAATCAATCAACAAGTACATAAAAAAATGCTCACCATCTCTATCAGTCAGAGAAATGCAAATCAAAACCACCCTAAGATACCATCTCACTCCAGTAAGATTAGCAGCCATTATGAAGTCAAACAACAATAAGTGTTGGCGAGGATGTGGAGAAAAGGGTACACTTGTACACTACTGGTGGTACTGAAAATTGATAAGGCCAATTTGTAAAGCAGTATGGAGATTTCTTGGAAAGGTGGGAATGAATGCACCATTTGACCCAGCTATCACCCTTCTCGGACTAGAGGGTCTTAACAGAGCGTACTATAGGGATACTGCCACATCAATGATCATAGCGCCACAATTCACAATAGCTAGACTGTGGAACCAACCTAGATGTCCTTCAATAGATGAATGGTTAAAAAACTGTGAAATCTATACACAATGGAGTATTACTCAGCACTAAAAAATGGCAAAATCATAGACTTTGCAAGGAAATGGATGGCATTAGAGCAGATTATGCTAAGCTAAGCTAACCAATCCTTAAAAAAAATGCCAAATGTCTTCTTTGATATAAAGAGAGCACCTAAGAACAGAACAGGGAGGAAGAGCATGAGAAAAAGATTAACATTAAACAAAGACGAGTGGGGGGATAGAAAGGGGGAGAGAAGGGAAAGCATATGGAAATGGTAGGAGACCCTCAATGTTACACAAAATTACATATAAGAGTTTGTGAGGGGAAATGGGGGGAAAACAATGGAGAGAATTGAACAACAGCAGATGAGGTAGAGAGGAAAGATGGGAGGGGACGGGAGGGAGAATAGTAGGGGATAGAAAAGGTAGCAGAATACAACATCACTATTATGCCATTATGTACAAATGTGAATGTGTAACCAATGTGCTTCTACAATTCATATTTGGGGAAAAATGGGAGTTCATAACCCAATTGAGTCAAATGTATGAAAGATAATATATCATGAGTTTTGTAATGTTTTGAACAATCAATAAAAATAAATAAAAAAATAAAGGTTTAAAATTGAGTGGCAAGAAATCAGCTAAAAAAGTGTTGAGATGCATTCATTTTGCTAAGCAGAAACTTTGTTTTGTGTAGTTGTATCTATCACAAATTTATTTTACCAGAAAACTGGCTTTTGAAAATACACTTAATTGAGATTAAAGGATAATCCACCTACCTTCATGAAAAATTCATAGCATTTCCTATATTTTTCATATTTCATTTTTTGGTAAATATTTTGTCATGGACCAGGTCTAGTCTTAGGCTATTCTTTCAGAATACTGCCTCATCTGATAAGTTGGTACAATGTGTTGGATTGTTCTTTTCATCTTTTATTTAATAGTTTCTAGCTGATAATGTGTATTTTTCATTATCTTTATTTGGACATACATACCCAACGATATCTTTGCATTTTATGTTTTACTGGGAAGAGACTCATCAAAAGCTCTGTATTATATGTATCAACAATCAAACATTTAGAGCATGCAATTATTCTTAATTTTGCATGAAAATATCTTTGTACCATTTACTTATAAAAATTTAGAACTATTAATAATGTCCCTACTGTAATAAGTAACTAATTACCAGAAAAATTAAACAATTCACTTTATATCAATTATGAATATGAAAAGTACTAAAATAAGAATTTGGCAATTAATACATAATTGATAGAAATTGAAATCATAAGAAAGCCATTTAAAATGTCAGTGCATATGGTCCTTAAATAATAGGTTGTTCAAAAAAATTTCTCTAATTCATAAGATATAATATGCCATATTAAAGCGTAACATGATAAAAAACATTAAATTATCAATATTGATAATAAAGAATGATACCTTTTTTCTTAAATATGTTTATTTGATTTTCATTGTAAGATGTTAATTCTGGAAGACTTCAGAATTAAGAAAGTCTTGGTGTATATTATTTCTAACAGGCTAATCAAAGTACTTTTAAATATATATGTATATATATATATATATATATATATATATATATATATATATATATATACATAATATATGTAATGCATATGCATGAATATAGACACATATGTATAATAAATGTATTGTAATATATCTATCAGGTGATTATAATTATTAAATTTTTTTTTAAAAAAATAGTGACTATATAAAACAGTCTCAAATTTAAATTTCATAGCATACAACTGTTTGTAATGCCATGAGAGAAAAATAGATATGGAGGAAAAACGAAAAAGGAAGAGAGAGAAGGGGAAAAATGAGGAAGAAAGTGAGTAAAGAAGAGGGAGAGGCGTGTTCGATGTTAAGACAAAAGTGGAGGGGCTGGGTTTGTGATTCAGTGTTAACATGTTTTCCTAGTATGTGTGAGGAACTGGGTTCTATTCTCAGCACCACATAAACAAATAAACAAAATGAAGATCCATCAACAACTTAAAAAATAAAAAATAAAAAACTAGAAATATTACTAAAATCCCAAGCATTTATGAATGTTAAATAATAAAATATATGTTACATAGCCTTATGTAATTTCTAGACTCCCCAAAAGAGTCATTAAATGTTAGATTATTAGTGCTATACCTAAAAATCCATTGCTCTTTCCTCTACATTCTGTGGCATTCTAGTGCTAAAATAAATTGTAGTATAACACCAAAAAAAAAAAAAAATCCTAATATTTCTACAGTAACTGACCCAGTTTAACATCAATGCAAGTAGATTCCTATGGGACGTGATATGTACTTTGAAGTTTATTTTTATTCAACACTGGTACATTTCTATTTCTTGAGTTTATGCACATTATAGGATATATATTTCATCCACACGTTCACAAATTTATAGGCATTTATTTCACTTTCAATCACTTCCTGCTTCAGAAAACATGTATTCCTCCGTTTCTGACTGGTCTTTTCTTGAAACTTCTTTCCAAACACATTATTTTCGATTTCCATTATCACATTTGAAGCAAAACTCACACACCCCTTATAATAAACCATAACCCTAATATTACCATTAGATGTACAACTGGTTGGAATGAGTGATTGTATATCAATATAAGATTTCTTACTTAGTTTCAGATATCAATTCAATCCATTATTTAAAGTGGAACCAGTTATATTATTTATTCACAATGTGGTATTTTCATGCATTATCTCTATATTCATAGACACAGGGTACACCTCTTTGTACCCCCAACACTAATTTATACGTCTTCAAAATATTGCTCCCAGAAATGTTGGAAGAAATACCCATGTCACCTGATCTACATATGCATTTTATCACTGAAATATTCTGAACACAAAAAGCAAAGGTCACACTTATGATTGTATCAAAGCTAAATGAAAAGTGAACATGGATTACTAAAAACATCCATGTCCAGGTTGCCTAATGCTCTCAAATGAAAATCCTATTGGTAACTACAAATTAGTTTCTTCCAAAGATTATATATTCAAACTCAACCCTGTTGAAAATGTCTAATCCTCTCACTCACTTTATACTTTGCCTGTTTTTGTAATGTCTCTATTGGTATCTGCTTTTCAACAGTTCATCATTGTGACTAAATCTTCACATGTTCTGAAACTTACATTCACACTCCAATCGAAATCCTATTGCTAAAGAACTTTTGGTCCAAATCCTATATTCACTCTTCTTCTTAAAACCTACCTACTATCTTCCTAATCCTACCGACTATCACTTTTTGACTGGAGGTTCTCTTCTACATTCAATCATCCAGTTACAAGGTCTTATGCCATTGTATATCGATTTCTCTGAGACATTTTTGCAGAATGTAATTCAACGATAGGTATCCCAATCAAGGGCCCAATGATTTCTGGGCTTCAAATCTTACTTAGATTTCTGTTTATGTACATATATTTCACGTCTGTATTCTAATAAATATCACAGGTTCCAATAACATTATTCATCCAGCAGAATGGTTCCTAACCGAAAATGAAAATGTTATGAACCCTAACCATACACTGTTCCCTCAATCTAACTTTACAGAAGAGCAGTGACAGTGTTGGTCTTACAATACAGGAATGCATGGGATCTTCCACCTGCTGAGAACCTCAAAGGTACATGCAGAAATGATCCCTGGAGAAGATGTAGGCAGCGATGAAGGACCTGAGAGACCAAAAGTCATCTCAATGGCAAACAACCTGGTAGAATTAAGGAATGTGTCTGAATCAGCCTCATTCTTCTTAATACAGAGAAGATAGACCAAACCATGCCTGTGTGGAGAGCTGTTCCCTGGTCCCTATGTTTGATATACGATTCGAACTTGTGAAAGTGTCACAGGATGTAGGGGCATCCTCCATCTCATGGGAACCTTGGAGGCAAATGTTAGGACAACGTGGTTTCCAAGGCAGTGAACTCATTCAGTTCCTCAAGGAAGTGACTTCACCTCACTTCCTTGGTGATGGAAATCTCTGAACATGGGATCCAGGAAGCCAGGCACCCAGAGCCATAACCCGTCCAAGTCCCAGTGGTCTAACTTGTTTGGATTTACGAAGGACAGAGTCAATATTTCTTGGTACCTACTGATTTGAGGATGGCCAAATGCCAGGAAACCTCTGAAGAGGGTCCTATCCTGATAAAGCAGGTAGTGGATCACCGCTGGCTCCTGACTACTTCACAGAGTTGGCAAAGTAGAGCAGATCTGAGACAGGACAGGCCATTTTGGGAGAACATAGTATGGCCCACCAGTCAGAGGACACTCCGGATATGACAGACCTACTTGGGGGAAGGAGGTGCCTTTGCGGGTGTGGGTGTGGGTTTGTGGTTTTGTCTCATGTTCTGAGAATACGAAAGAAAGGCGGTTTGATTGGATTGTAGTGAACTGTTTCTAGTAAGTCGTTTGACAAGGCGAGTCTTTCTATGTCTGTGTATCCCACTGTGTCCGTGGTTGTCGACATTAGAAAAGAGAATGCATCAGTTGATGTGTTCTGTCTAGTAGAAAGCTTCGCAGCATTCATCCTGCCCAATTGATGAATGGACTGCGGCTTGCCTCATGGATGGGCAACACCTACTATCTGCCTAAGTTCCTGTTTTCTTCCTGAATTCTGGCCACTCTCCCGAATAGGCACATAGTTTTGTGTTTAAGATATGTACCACCTCAAGCTCTGTTAAATGGCCATGTACTGGACAGCTGAAGGGAATGGGAGAATCTCAGAAAACTCAGATATCAGTGTGACCAGGAAAGTCTCAGTGGAGAAACCCTGCTATGGGCCATTCTCTTACTATGTATCTGTTTCCCTGAATGTCAGGAAGTTCTTTGCCTCAGGCCACCCTCATGTGAAGCCTGAAAAAAAGAGTTTTCAAATGAAAATGAATGGGCATCACCTGTGGCTCTTTGCTTAATTTCTTTGCAAAGGGATGTGTCTGAATCACCCTTTGGCCCTGTGTGCGGTTGTGGCTTAGATTCTCAGCCCCTGATGGATCTAAAGAAAGATCCGATGTGTGCATCCAAAACCAAAATTTCAAAAAGATCAGTTATGATGGATGACGTCTCTTGCCTTTCTTTGTTAGGTTCCTGAACTACATCAAGTGAGAATAGGGATCCTTTGGTTCAAATAAATTTTTGAAAGCCCTGAAGAAGTGCATGGGTTTTCTTATGACTCCAATTCACATAAAGAATCTATACCTGACAGTCAGTAGGCCTCAAATTGGAGAAGCAGATCAGTATTAACTGCGGTCTTATTTTATCACTCCTGGTTCACATGCAGGGTGTCCAGGCCACCATGACTTTAGGCAAATGAGCGGCAAGGGAGCTTATTTTGGACACTAACCCATACCCTACTAGACTCTGACTAGTAATCCTAACATTATGGAGAATAATAACCCCAACAGAATAGAAATACAAGAAGTTTTGAGGATTCATGTTGTATAGTTGTACTTGCCTTTTGCATTATATAGGGTAGGAGTTATAAATTTAGTCAATTTTTAATTGAAACAGTTCTCCATGTGTTTTTAAAGTTCACAACCATGTGAATTCCTCTCTCCCTTTCTCTGTAGCCTATTCAGAACATGTATTTTTATATGCATATTTAGAATCCTACCTGGTATCACATGTACATTCTTGAGAGGTTGCTGACTTAGCAGATACAAATTGTCAGAAGAGATTACTCCTCTGAATGCTATTGGAAGTGAAAATTCAAACTATGGGTGACTTCCTAGTTGAACAACATTATACATAAATCCACGTTTAGTAAAATTAATATTTTTGGATCTGTGGATTATATATATTTCATGATATATATATATATATATATATATATATATATATATATATATATATATACATATTGCTACATTTTAATGTCTGTTTGAGTGTGTGTGTGTGTGTGTGTGTGTGTGTATAGATAGATAGATAGATAGATAGATATACACTCTCCAGATTTTTGAAAATATGAAACATATGTGTCTTATTATATACTCCCTAAATTCATTCATGTACATGTATGTGGATTTATAATCAACTTTTCACAAGATTATTTTCAAAAATATTCATCCACCTGAAATACATATTTGTTTCCTAGTACTAAAAACAAACTTCAGTGAATGGTGCATACAAATCCAAATATTTCTACAGTAACTGTCCCAGTTTAACATCAATGCTTGTAGATTCCTATGGGACATGATGTGTATTTTGATGTTCATTTTTTAACAAAACTGGTACATTATTATTTCTTCAGTTTATGCACATCATAGGATATATATTTCATTAACAAATTCACAAATTTATAGGCATTTGTTTCGCTTTCAATAACTTCCTTATTCAAAACTCTTGTATTCCTCCAGGTTTCTTGTCTGGTCTCTTCATGAGACTTCTTTCCAAACTCATTATTTCTGAAATCCATAATCACCTTTGAAACAAAATTCACACACTCTTTATGATAATCCATAAGCCTAATATTAAAATAAGATGGATACCTGGTTGGATTGAATGATTGCATATCAATATAAGATTTCCTGTATATTTTCAGATATCAATTCAATCCATTATTTAAATTTAGAACTTGTTACATTGTTTAATCAAAGTTTTGTCTATTCATGCATTATCTCTATATTCCTAGACACAGGTACACCCATTTGTAACCCCAGTACTAATTTATATATCTTCAAAATATTGCTCCCAGAAACGGTGGAATAAATACTTATGTCATCTGATCTACATATACATTTTATCACAGTAATTTTCTGGACACAAAAAGCAAAGTTCACACTTATGATTTTACCAAAGCCTTAATGGAAAGTAAGTATGCATTACTAAAAACATCCATGTCCAGGTTGCCTAACGCTCTCAAATGTCAATCCTATTGGTCACTACATATTTGTTTCTTCCTAAGATTATATATTTTACCTCAAGCCTGTTGAAAATGTCTAATCCTATCAATCACTTTATCATTTGCCTGATTTACTAATGTCTCTATTAATATCTGCTTTCCTACATATTTTCCACAGTTTATCATTGTGACTGACTCTTCACATGTGCTCACATTTTCATTCACTCTCTACCCGAAACCCTATTGCTAAAGAACTTTTGGTTTAAATCCTATACTCTCTCTGCTTTCTAAACCTACTGACTATCTTTCAAATAATACCGAGTATCCCTTTTTGACTAGAAGTTCTCTTCGACATTCCATCATCCAAGGTACAAGGTCATATGACATTGTACATCGATTTATCTGAGACATCTCTGCAGAACATAATTCAAAGCTAAGTATCCCAATCAAGGGCCCAATACCCTTCTGGGCTTCAAATCTTACCTAGATTTCTGTTTTCATTCTAATATTTCACTTTTACATTCTTGTAAATATTACAGGTTCCCAATGCAATTATTCATCCTGCAGAATGATTCTTAACCCAAATCAAACCTTTTATTAACCCTAACTATACACTCTTCCCTCAATCTAAGTTTACAGAAGAGCAGGGACAGAATTGTTTTTACAATACAGGAATGTAGGTCATCTTAAACCTGCTGAGAACCTCAAAGGTCCATGCAGAAATGATACCTGGAGAAGATGTAGGCAGCTATGAAGGAGTTGAGAGAGCAAAAGTCACCTTGCATGGCAAACCACCTGGTCAGGATGAAGGGTCGTGTCTGAATCAGTCTCTCTATTCTAAATGTAGAGAAGGTGGACCAAACCAGGCCTTTGTTGAGAGATGTTCCCGGGTGCCTATGGTTGATATACCATTCTAACTTGCGAAAGTGTCACAGGAAGTAGGTGCAGCCTCTATCTCATGGGACCCTTGGAAGCAACTGTTAGGACAAAGTGGTTGCCAAGGGAGTGACCTCATTCAGTTCTTGAAGGAAGTGTCCTACCTCACTTCCTTGGTATTGGAACTCTCTGAAATTGGGATCCAAGATGCCAGACACCCAGAGCCAGTCCCAGTCCCACTCCCACTGGGCTCAGTTGTTTGGATTTACCAAGGACAGAGTCAGTCTTTCTTGGTACCTACTGCTGAGAGAATGGCCAAATGCCAGGACAGATATGAAGAGGGTCTTTCCTGAGAAAGCAGGTAGTGGCTCACCACTGGATCCTGACAACTTCACAGAGTTGGCCAAGGCAACCAGAACTGAGACAGGACTGGCCATTTCGGGGAACATAGTTTGGATCAACAGACAGAGGACACACTGGAGAGTCAGAGACTTACTTGTGGGAAGGAGATGCCTTTGTGGGTGTGGGTGTGAGTTTGTGGTTTTGTCTCATGTTCTGAAAATAGGTAGGAAAGGTGGTTTGTTTGGTTTGGAATGGACTGTTTCTAGTAAATCGTTTGACAAGGTGAGTGATTCTAGTTCGGTGTATCCCACTGTGTACGTGGTTTTGGACATTAAAAAACAGAATGCACCAATGGATGTATCCTGTCTAGTAGAAAGCTTCCCAGCATTCATCCTGCTCAACTGATGGATGGACTGCGGTGTGTCTTATGGATGGGGAACACCTACTATCTTCCTAAGTTCCTGCTTTCTTCCTGAATTCTGGCCACTCTCCAGAATAGGCTCATGGTTTTGTGTCCAAGATATATACCACCTCCAAGCTCTGTGCCATGGCCATGTACTGGACAGCTGAATGGAATGGGAGAATCACAGAAAACTCAGATATCAGTGTGACCAGGAAAGTCTCAGTGGAGAAATCCTGCTTTGGCCATTCTCTTACCTATATTTCTGTTGCCCTGAATGTCAGGAAGTTCTTTCCCTCAGCCCACCCCTTTGTTAAGCCTGAAGAAAACAGTTTTCAAATGGAAATGAAAGGGCATCACCTGTGGCTCTTTGCTTAATTTCTTTGGAAAGGGATGTGTCTGAATCAGCCTCTTGGCCCTGTGTGCGGTTGTGGCTTAGATTCTCAGTACCTCATCGATCTAAAGAAAGATCCCATGTGTGCATCCATAACCAAAATGTCAAAAAGATCTGTTATGGTGAATGAAGTCTCTTGCGTTCCTTTGTTAGGTTTCTGACCTACATCAAGTGAGAATAGGAATCCTTTGGTTCAAATGAATTCTTCAATGCCCTGAAGAAGTGGTTGTGTTTTCTCATGACTCCAAATCACATAAAGAATCGTTACCTGACAGTCAGTAGGCCTCAAATTGGAGAAGCAGAGCCGTATTAACTGCAGTCCTATTTTATCACTCCTGGTTCACATGCAGGGTGTCCAGGCCACCATGACTTTAGGCAAATGAGGGGCAAGGGAGCTTATTTTGGACACTAACCCATACCCTACTAGACTCTGACTAGTAATCCTAACATTATGGAGAATAATAACCCCAACAGAATAGAAATACAAGCAGTTCAGAGGAGTCATGTTGTATAGTTGGACTTGCCTTTTGCATTATATAGGGTAGGAGTTATAAATCTAGTCAATTTTTAATTAAAATAGTTCTCCATGTGTTTTTAAAGTTAACAAATATGTGAATTCCTCTCTCCCTTTTTGTGTAGCCTATTCAGCACATGTATTTTTATATGCACATATAGAATCCTACCTGGTATCACATGTTCATACTTGAGAGGTTTCTGACTTGGCAGATACTGCCGAGGTCCGGTTGGAGCAAAATAACCGGGGCGTGGGGGTTATGAATAACATGTGTATGTTGATATAGCAGGAGTGTAAGCCATTTATTGTAGGACAATAGAGGTATTTATACATTCCACCCAGCTTATCTAATTAACATAAACTAGATACTGCAGTCAACCAATCAGGAATCTCCACACTTAATGGCTCGCTTTTGTTACATCTCAAACCACTCCCTCTGGCATTTTGCCAGGCATCATCCAGACTTGTTTACACACTCTAACATTCCCCTGGCAAAATGCCAGGTGTTATTTTGACATGTTTACAGACTCTAACATTTCCCCCTTTTATTTAATTTAAATAAAGACCACAGTGGTTTTTACAGAAACACCATAAATAACCTGCTACAAACAGAAAGGGAGGATACAAAATGTCACAATACAAGCCAATTGATGAAGCACTTGGAGAAATAATACCAGCAATGACACTGTTAGCAAAGACACCGAGTTAAAATTTGTTATAGATTACAGTTTGTTGTCTCAGTCCAGGTAAAGCAGTGTCTCAATAGATTAACTCACAGTTCAGGTAAACCACAGTCCAGGTATGTTCTGCAGGCAGCTAGCTTAAATCACAGTCCTGGTAAGTTCTGCAGGCAGCTAGCTTAAATCACAGTCCATGTAAATTCTGCAGGCAGGTAGCTTAAATCACAGCCCAGGAAAGTTCTGAAGGCAGCTAGCTTGATCCAAAGTCCCCTCCGTTTCTCAGCCGAAGTCTCCTCCGGTTTTCAGCAACACTGGAAATTCTTCCACCCTTGTCCTCACCGGCACTGGGATGAAGGCAGGAACTCCTACCACTGGCTAAAGAAAATCCTATAGTATTCCACCAGGTGCTAAGAAAACAACCTTCTGAAAAATTTAGTACATTATCTCAAGGTTTTTTACATTTGAAAAAAGCCTTAATAGTGCTTATTATTTATTATCTTCCGGGTGTGGGAGAACCATTGTAGCTTAGTTATTGGCATTGAAAATGACCAAACATCAGGGAGCCAGTAGCATCTATGGCTGGCTGTAGCATCCTGGGCAGCCACAGATGGCCCTGGGGAGTTTCCAGGACTCAAACTGCCACGGGGCCCCGCTCCCCAGGCTGGGGGCGGGGAATTGCCGGCTGCCACTGCTTGAAAAGCCCTTGCTGCACAGTGACTGGCTTGAGCATGTGGCAGCCGAGGCGCCTATTCACACACACTCCGGAAACGAAAAGTATTCAGTAACAGCCTTTTGCTGAAACTTTTTTCCTGATAATCCTTCTTCTTCTTAACTTTCTTTTTCTTTCTGATTAGACTTCCTGCCCTAATTGCTCTTGTTTCCACTGGGGTGCCTCTTTCCATTATCAATTTACTTCTCACCCCTTCCTTATTTTCATCACAAAGACAATACAATACACTGAGATAAAACAAGACACAATCATACTGTATCAATCTTCTCCATTTTTTGAAATGACCGTTTTTCCTCTCCCCCTATTTGCGTAGGGATGAGCAGATTTGCTCCCATCCTATCTATGGATGGGCAGCTTTTATTCGTCACTTACCCCCAAGTGTCCCAGGGCTCCCTGTATGGGCCACCATCTGCAGCAGTCCCACTGCAGCAAAATAACCGGGGCAGGGGGTGATAAATAACTAGTGTATGTTGATACAGTAGGAAAGGCGTGATAGGTAGGAAAGGCTATTTGTTTGGTATTGAGTGGACTGTTTCTAGTAAGTTGTTTGACAAGGCAAGTGTTTCTATATCTGTGTATCCCACTGTATCTCTGGTTGTAGACATTAGAAAAGATAATGCATCAATGGATTTGTCCTCTCCAGGAGAAAGTTTAACAGCATTCATCCTGCCCAATTTATGAAAGGACTGTGGCTTGCCTTATGGATGGGCAACACCTACAATATTCCTAAGTTCCTGTACTCTTCCTGAATTCTGGCCACTCTCCACAACAGGCTCATGGTTTTGAGTCCAAGATATGTACCACCTCCAAGCTCTGTGACATGGCCATGTACTGGATAGCTGAAGGGAATGGCGAGCATCTCAGAAAACTCAGATATCAGTGTGACCAGTAAAATCTCAGTGGAGAAACCCTGCTTTGGGCCTTTTCTTACATAATGTTCTGTTGCCCTGAATGTCAGGAAGGTCTTTGCCTCAGGCCAACCCTTTGTGAAGCCTGAAGAAAACAGTTTTCAAATGGAAATGAATGGGCATCACCTGTGGCTCTTTGCTTAATTTCTTCCAAAAGGGATGTGTCTGAATCAGCCTCTTGGCCCTGTGTGAGGCTGTGGCTTAGATTCTCAGCACCTGATGGATCTAAAGAAAGATTCCTTTTGTGCTTCCAAAACCAAAATGGCCAAAAGGGCAGTCATTGTGGTTGAAGTCCCTCGCCTTCCTCTGTAAGGTTTCTGACCTACATCAAGTGAGAAGAGGGATCCATTGGGTCAAATGAGTTCTTCAAAACCCTGCAGAGGCTAGCCCGTAATTGCTTGGGTTTTCTCATGACTCCAATTCACATAAAAAATCTATACCAAACAGTCAGTAGGCCTCATATTGGAGAAGCTGGGCAGTACAAATGGCAGGCATATTTGATCACTACTGGTTCACAGGAAGGGTGTCCAGGCCACCCTGATTTTAGGCAAATGAGGGGTAAGGGAGCTTATTTTGGACACTGTCGTGAGCTTTGCCCCTCATGGAAAACCCCAGCCAGAGGTTATGATGAGTGTCTATATGGAAGAAGATGAGGGCCATGTGGGAGTGTTTTGGTTTTAATTGTGGTCATTTGTGTGGTGGTTGAAATAGATGACTGGGTCCACCTGGGCTTGAAGTCTGGTGTGATTCCCCTTACAGACTGAGTTCTGAAACTGACCTCAGAGAAATATTGCCATGAGTTCTCTTGGGATTTTAGGAGGCCACGCATTAGAGTCGCCCTTGGAAACTGAGATCAAGTCCCAGGGTGGCTTTCCACAGAGCATCGGGAATCTCAGCCAGGATATCACATGATTTTATTATGAAAGACTTGGCAGCCATAGATGAGATTCAAAACAAACATGGACCTCACACTCTAGACCTCAATGGGCCTGGGTTCATGTGATCTTTTGGCCACTCTTTGGGAAGCCTTGACTGTGAGAATTCTCCAGAGCTTTCATTGAAATGAGCTTCCATACCATTTAATGGTTCTTGAAAGAATTGAAACCTACAGTGCCTCCAACTTCATCCGTGAAAAATGCTAGATAAATACCAAGAAATTTTTGAAATTCCCATAACCAGGTGTCAGAGGAGAACATTTGGATGTCCTGTTGCTGATCAGGAGTGTTCCAGACAGTGGTTTGATTGACTGGGCTTCATGAAAATGGTGTAGAACTGAAATGCCAGTATGTTGGAGCCTGCTGAGTATTGGGCCCAGAACTGTGGTGTGCAGGTGTGGGATAAAACATTTGTGTTGGGGCCATTTGGATCTACCATTGACTTCCAAATGTCTTGTGACTGACATGGTGCAGCCAGCAGACCCTTATACGTAAAGGCATCTTGTTATATGGAGAGGTTTCAGGGCAATGTTCCGAATCAGGTTGCTATCTTCAAGTGGGCAAGCTATGTGGGATAGAATCCTGGTTGGTGCATTCTCCTGCAGACTCTGACCGACCACACGTGACAGAACTACCTTCAGCACTGTGTCCCAGTTGAACTTCTTGTATTTCGTAGAGCAAATACCAAACTCCCAGTGCAGCAGCAAGAAACACCATGAATAGTGGAGGATGACTAAATGGGTACACAGTCCACACAGGGAGACACTTAGCCTTCAGTGGCCCACAGTTTACCTACAAAGAGAGAATTCAGCACTTTGCCTCATTTTCATTGGAAAATAAGAAACCAATTTCTTCAGGTCACATAAATGCAGAGCCAGCTTTGATGGTCTCACAACAAAGGAAGCTAAAGCTCCTGAAAACAACATATATTTCAAGTGCCCAACCTCAGAGGCAGTTTCTCAAAAAGTCGTTAGGCCAGCAGAGCTCCATGTTTGTGGAGTGTTTACCTGTTAGACAAGGATGCAAGAAAAGACCACTGACTCCAATTAAAATCAAATTAAACTAAGCTTATTATTTTCACCAGCCAGGCTAACTCTCCCTCCCAAAACGGCCGGAACAAGACAGCAACCCCAACTTACCTACAGCCCAGCTTTAAAGCCCAGAAAGTTACACAAAAGGGGGGTTAGAGATAACAGAACTCGGACAAGCATCACACTAATGGTAGTATGTATATATATATATATATATATATATATATATATATATATATATATATATATATATTTTTTTTTTTTTTTTTTTTGCTGGCCCCAACATCAGAATTTGTGAGGACCATTAGACCCTCAGAGATGGTCATTGTCTGCCCAGGGAAGGCCAATATTTATGATGTGTCGCTAATGTTTCACAGAGTGCTGCTATCTGGTCAGAGAGCCAGACATGGGTGAGTTCAAGGCATGGGCAGGCATTCCAAGCAGGTTCAGAATTTGCAGTAATTTATAGTAAAGCCAAAATTATCTTATCATGGATTTGTGGCAAGATGGCTCCCAATTTTAATAAAAGATCAGGTTGGGCCTATCATTCCCCCCTTTTCTTATCTGTTCCTTTCAAATCTTTGATAGATTAAGGGAAGTGCACTGAGGAAATTTAAATCCCTCAGGTAACAGTCTCCAAATTTCTAGAACTCACCCAAAACGGGTCTCCCTGATTTTACCTGACTTAATTAATTACGTATATTGATAGTCTATTTATTTTTGGCTCCATTGTTGTAAGAAGGGAGGCCTCACGCATTTTGGATTCTTCTGCGCTGAGAGAGGGTGACGTAAGGGTCATGGCATGAGGGACATGAGTTGCCTTTTAGAATTTAGTTGAGGGACATGAGTTGCCTTTTAGATTTCAGCTTGGTTTGAAGTCTGGTTGGGGAAGAACAGGTTGTAAAGTCATCTGGGAATGGGTTCTTCTATGAGAGTAACAAAAACCATGAGTAATGAATAAATGTTGCAGCAGCTGGAACATGTCACCGTATAGAAGTTCCCTCACCATTCTTTAATATCCTCAGTTATCAGGACTGTCAACTTAATATTTAATTTTTTGTTTTACAGTTGTCCCTCCCCATAAGATACAGTTTATTAATTTAATGTCATCTGATCTTGCAAAATCCTTTTTCTAGTATGACCTCTGTGTCTAATAGAGAAACCTTTAATTCTGTTACTCAGGGCTGGATAATCGTACTAGCAAACACCAAGCCTACCTCTGTAGGTTAGGAATATCTGTAGGCCCTAAACTAAATTTTCTGCCTCTGGCAGCTCCTCTTAATAGTCTCTTTTTATAGTTATCAGGCATTCCTGTCTGAGAATCCTTCTTTGTAACCTCCAGTCTTACTTATTCTGGGAGGCTAACATAAAGTGTATACCTTAAAATATTAATATTTGTTTTCTTGGCCGATTCATTTAACTTTAATTTTAAATCCTAATCTTAAACATCCAGCAAATAAATTTTAACAGCCTTATATTGAGAGTACTGGGCTTTAATATCTATAACTTAATTATTATTTATCTTTTCATTAATTGGGATATGTATTATTCTGTCTGTCTTGTAGGTGATGACTTATTATCTTAAATTAACCCATGTTGTGTTATTAAAGCAACACTTCTGTAAAAGACTAACAGGGAATCTTTAGATCACTTATAAGCAAAGTAAAAATAAAATTTTTTAACAAGAGTAAAAATACTTAGTTTCTGTAATAGCTACCCTGAATTTTTTGGCTGAGTTATACATTATATGCCCTGTTTGAGATCCTAGTAATCTTCACAGAAAAACAAAAGAACTTTTGAACATAACTTTAAATGAAATAAAATCTGACCTACTCCTTTTGTAGTCATTCTCACATGTAGTAAGATGGGACACAGAGCCTTATCTCAGGTAAGGCAGGCCTCTTTATAAATATTAAGTGTTTTAGTTCTAAAGCTGATCATTGTTTTTTAAATATCATTTCACAAAGTTTACATAAATTGTTTGAGGTCACATGAACATTATCTAACATCATATGACATCACATTTAAAACATGGATTAATGAAAGGCTGAAAGATTTTAACCTTTACATATATTAGGCTCTGATTAACTTAAAAATACATTTAAATTGTTCCCCAATGAAAAAAGTAACATAAAACTTTACATATCTTATTGATAACAGGTAAATAAATCCCCAGTACATTTTTTTTACCATACAACTTCAGAATACCAGCTTGATATAATGCTCTTTAAATGTTTCTAACTTACAGACTTGTATACCTGGAAGATATGAGCACATTAATAGCATCAATATTACATTGATATTTCTAGATTAACCAAGTTTAGCTTTTAAAGAAATGGCAGTAGAGTGCTCTAAAATAACAGTTCTTATTTAATCAGTTGTTTAATTTTTATGGTTGCTTGCTCTAGAAAAAATAAAACTTAATAAACACAATGTTATGGGTAAACTTATGTTTTCAGAAATTTTTGTCTCTTTAACACATGACTGATTTTTACAATCTGATGCAGACCTTAGTAAATCAATCGGGTATCTAACAAATGTACTCAAGAATGAGAAATTCCACATCAAATTTACTTTACTTATTTATTAAAATATTATACAAATGTATTGAACAGTGTAAACCATTTTTTGTTGAAGGAAAAGTCCTAGAATCAAGGCATTTTAGACATTTTGTAGATATTAATATTTTACTAGATTTTTGAACACCTATAAAAACTTGTAACCTTAAATTTAAAAACATTTATTTTTATCTGTTTATCCAATTTAAATTGAACAATTTTAATCACGTGAATTAAAGATCTTTGGATCCACTTTTTTAAAATTAATTTTTATTGTAGGTTGTTCAAAACATTACATAGTTCTTGATATATTATATTTCACACTTGATTCAAGTGGCATATGAACTCCCGTTTTTACCCCATATACAGATTGCAGAATCACATCAGTTGCACAACCATTGATTTACATATTGCCATTCTGGTGTCTGTTGTATTCTGCTGCCTTTCCTATCCTCTACTATCCCCACTAACCCATCCCCTCCCCTCTTCTCTCTCTACCCCCTCTACTGTAATTCATTTCTCCCCCCTCATATTTTTCCTCCTTTCCCCTCACTTCCTCTTGTATGTAATTTTGTATACCCCTGAGGGTCTTCTTCCATTTACAGGAAATTTCCCTTCTCTCTCCCTTTCCCACCCACCTCTCATCCCTGTTTAATGTTAATCTTCTTCTCATGCTCTTCGTCCCTACTCTGTTCTTAGTTACTCTCCTTATATCAAAGAAGACATTTGGCATTTGTTTTTGAGGGATTGGCTAGCTTCACTTAGCATAATCTGCTCTAATGCCATCCATTTCTCTCCAAATTCTATGATTTTGTCATTTCTTGAAGCAGAGTAATACTCCATTGTGTAAAAATGCCACATATTTTTTATCCATTCGTCTATTGAATGGCATCTAGGTTGCTTCCACAGTCTTGCTATTGTGAATTGTGCTGCTGTGAACATGGATGTAGCAGTGTCCCTATAGTGTGCTCTTTTTAGGTCTTTAGGGAATAGACCGAGTAGGGGAATAGCTGGATCAAATGGTGGTTTTATTCCCAGCTTTCCAAGAAATCTCCATACTGCTTTCCAAATTGGCCACACCAATTTGCAGTCCCACCAGCAATGTACAAGAGTACCCTTTTCCCCACATCCTCGCCAGCACTTGTTGTTGTTTGACTTCCTAATGGCTGCTAATCTTACTGAGTGAGATGGTATCTTAGGGTGGTTTTGATTTGCATTTCTCTGACTGCTAGAGATGGTGAGCATTTTTTCATATACTTGTTGATTGATTGTATGTCCTCCTCTGAGAAATTTCTATTCAGGCCCTTGGCCCATTTGTTGATTGGGTTATTTGTTATCTTATTGTCTAATTTTTTGAGTTCTTTGTATATTCTGGATATTAGGGCTCTGTGTGAAGTGTGAGGAGTAAAGATTTGTTCCCAGGACGTAGGATCCCTATTTACCTCTCTTATTCTTACTTTTGCTGAGAAAAAACTTTTTAGTTTGAGTAAGTCCCATTTGTTGATTCTAGTTATTAACACTTGTGCTATGGGTGTCCTATTGAGGAATTTGGAGTCCAACCCCACAGTACTTTTCTTCAACTTTTTCTTCAATCAGACGCCATGTCTCTGATTTGATATCAAGTTCCTTGATCCACTTTGATTTAACTTTTGTGCATGGCAAGAGAAAGGGATTCAGTTTCATTTTGTTGCATATGGATTTCCAGTTTTCCCAACACCATTTGTTGAAGATGCTATCCTTCTTCAATTGCATGCTTTTAGCCCCTTTATCGAATATAAGATAGTTGTAGTTTTGTGGATTGGTTTCTGTGTCCTCTATTCTGTACCATTGGTCCACCCACCTGTTTTGGTACCAGTACCCTGCTGTTTTTGTTACTATTGCTCTGTAGTATAGTTTGAAGTCTGGTATAGCTATCCCGCCTGATTCACACTTCCTGCTTAGCATTGTTTTTGCTATTCTGGGTCTTTTATTTTTCCAAATGAATTTCATGATTGCTTTCTCTATTTCTACAAGAAATGCCATTAGGATTTTGATTGGCATTGCATTAAACCTATAGAGAACTTTTGGTAATATCGCCATTTTGATAATGTTAGCTCTGCCTATCCATGAACAGGGTATATTTTTCCATCTTCTAAGATCTTCTTCTATTTCTCTCTTTAGGTTTCTGTAGTTTTCATTGTATAAGTCTTTCACCTCTTTTGTTAGGTTGATTCCCAAGTATTTTATTTTATTTGAGGATATTGTGATTGGGGTGGTTGTCCTCATTTCCATTTCAGAGGATTTGTGGCTGAAATACAGGAATGTCTTTGATTTATGTGTGTTGATATTATATCCTGCCACTTTACTGAATTCATTTATTAGCTCTTGTAGTTTCTTTGTAGACCCTTTTGGGTCTGCTAGGTATAGAATCATGTCATCTGCAAATAGTGATAATTTGAGTTCTTTTCCTATTTTTATGCCTTTAATTTCTTTCGTCTGTCTAATTGCTCTGGCCAGTGTTTCGAGAACTATGTTGAACCGAAGTGGTGAGAGAGGGCATCCCTTAAAATTTGTTTTTATGAGTGCTTTTTTTATTATGAGCGCTCCTTATATATGTTAATTTCTGTATCATATATATGATTAAGAATATATATATATAGAGAGAGAGAGACATACAACAAATAACAAAAGTGTGCACACATAATAATAGTAAAGGCCTTGTAGCTTTTAGCAGGTGAAATCTCCTTTGCCATGTTTTAAAAACTCCACAGTTGGTCAAAGATAGAACAGATCAGAAAAACATTAACCTAGGTCTGTAGGATCAAAATTATGAGTTAGAAAAATTAAAGGATCTAAGGAAAATATAAGAGTCCTAGAAAAAATAACTGACCAGTAATTAGTAAATACCATACTATTTACTTTTTTTTTTCCTTAAGCCTCATATCAGTCTCCTACTGATCTTGCAGGCTTCTTTCATTTGCATTTCAATCTAAGTCCTGGCTGAGGTCTGGAAGGAGCAGGAAAAAACTGCTATTCTGAGCAGACACCTCAGGCCTAACGCATTTTAACCATAATTTTCCAGATAGGATGTTGAAAATTTTGATACAAGTTTAAGACAAAATTTACAATATTTTATATCTTTACATCTTGTGTTGTCAACAGATACCATACTATGATTTACTATCCTTGTCCAAATTAATGCACTGGTACACACAGTGACATTTTCCCAGGCTACCCAATTAAAAATTGGTGAAAAAAAAAAAGACTGAATGATTGGAAAATTTCTTGCCAACTTGGAAGTAGAGTTCTTTAGTTTTCCATCCTAAGTATTTAAGTTCTCTGGCATGAATTATCTGAAATCATAAACTAAACAATTATCTGAATCTGACTTTTAACGGCAAGATTCTGCAATGCTTCAAAAACCCAATAAGCTACCAGATTGTTACAATAAAGCATCATCATTTAGACACACATTCAGGTAAAATCATTCCCAAGAAACAATATATAATATCAACACATTATTGCACATGTCTTAAAGTGCCAGAAACAAAGACACACGACAGACAGAAAGGAGCTTCAGACTATGACTGACAGACAGAAGCCTTTAAAACAGAGCAGATAAGAGAAAAATCTCCTACACCAGTTGCACCACAGATGTCCCCACAAGGGGACCAGATGTTTTCACAGAGGAGCATCCTGAAATGTAAAATCAAGGGTCTCCATAGTGACTTTCCTGCATTTAGTGTCCCCTTTTTTTCCCTCTTTTTTAAGATGACAGAGGTGGCATTATCGTTAAATTGCAGGGAAAGACCTAGGGAATTCTCTGAAAAAATAAGGCTTCAGCAGCTTCTGGGAGTCCCTCAGTCCCTCCTTTTACTTACAGGATTTGCTCCTCTGGTTCAGTTCCACCACAAGCATGCTCCATCTCCTAACATTTCTGTAGTCAGCTCTCAAAAAGTTCCAGGGTGCGGGTGGGTTATCAAAATTTGTAACTTAAAGTTGGGTTCCTGAACTTGAAGCCAATTAATGCCAATTTAAAAATGAGGACAGGGTTTTGAGAAAAAGAAAAACAAAGTTTTATTGCTTTGCTAACAAAGATAAACACAGGGACTCTGCCAAAAGGTTGTGACTCTCTTTATCTGGAGGGACAAGGGATTTTAAAGGAGTTTCATTTATTATCCTGGGAGATACTCAGTTCTTAGGTCCCCCGAAGGCACTGCCCTCTGCAGTGAGTGTGCTCCAGGCAGCCAGCGAGGGGCTTCTCTCATACTGCTTAACAAACGGGTGTAAAGTTCATTGCAGTTCCTTTAAACTCAGTCCAAAGGGTGTCAGGCTTACTTGCTTTATTTTCATGTCCGATATCCTTAAGTTTTCACCACAGAAATCACACAACAAAATGCACAAAAACAAACAAACAAAAAACATATAGAACACAGAACAAAACAACAACAAAAAAAAAAAAACAGAAATCCGGCGCCAACACAGGAAAACAGAGGAGCAATGCAATGTCTTCCTAAAGCTCCCCGTAGGAGCGCATGCGTGCCCGTTGGCACCTCTCTACCCTTCCAGATGAATTCCCTAGAGAACAGAACAGATGACAGAATGATTCTTGTTACTGTCCCAGACAGGAGTATATGTGAGCCTCCTCAGTCCACCTCTCTGTCATCAGAAGAGATCTCCCTTAACCGGATATCAGATGTTATAAAGGCACCAATTACCTATGGATGCCGCCTCCACCAGGTGCTTGCTAATAGTTTTAATGCGGTGGTTCACTGCAGTGCTCCCTGAACTGAAGGCTAACTCCAAGGCCTTGGACCATCTCAAGTTGCACAAATCCTAGAGTTGCTCTCAAGCTTGGAGCCCTGGAAGGAAGGCCAACTTCAGAATTTACAGCAGTCTGGTCTTGTGATCTTGTCCGGCAGGGTCATCTCACTGGGGAACTCCAAAATATTAGACCAGAAACGCACGTAAAGACCACTGACTCCTAGTAAAATCAAATTAAGGCAAGCTAATTATTTCAAAGGGAAAGGCTACCTCTCCCTCCCAAAATGGCGGGAGCAAGACAGCAAACTCACCTTTCCTATAGCCCAGCTATATAGCCCAGAAAGATGCACAAAAAGGGGGTTACAGATAACAGAACTTTAACAAGCATCACACTAACGGTAGTTTACATTTTTTTTAAGCTCACCCCAACATCAGAAATTATGAGGACCATTAGAGCCTCAGAGTCTCGTTGTCTGGCCAGGGAAAGAAAATATTTATGAGGTGTCACTAAAGTTTCAGAGAGGGCTGCAATCTGGTCAGAGAGCCAGGCATGGGTGAGTTTAAGGCATGGGCAAACATTCCAAGCAGGTTCAGAATTTGCAGTAATTTATAATAAAGCCAAAATTATCTTTTCATGGCTTTCGGCAAGTGGGCTCCCAATTTTAATAAATGATCAGGTTGGGTCTATCAACCCTGTCCCTTACTTTTGGAAACTCCCCTTCCACAACCAAGCTTGTGAAGTCCTGAGCATTTTCCATTCCAGATATGTATTCACAGATTTTCTAACTCTTCTCCTCTAATTGTGTATTGCTTGGGGCGAATGTAATGTCAAGGCATTGTTCTGGATGAGAATGGGAAGATTTTTTGCATACACATTGGATTCATTATCTAATTTTTCATTCGAAATACTTAATCCCTGACACTAAAACCTACCCTACTGGGCTCTGACTACTAATGCAAATATGATGGAGATAAATTACCCCAACAAAATAGAAATACAAGCAGTTCAGAGGAGGCATGGTGCATAGTTGGACTTGCCTTTTGCATTATGTAGTGTAGGAGTTATAAATCTAGCAAATTTTCAATTTAAATAGTTCTCCATGTGTTTTGAAAGTTAACAAATATTTGAATTCCTGTCTCCCTTTCTCTGTAGCCTATTCAGCACATGTATTTTTATATGCACATATCAAATCCTACCTGGTACCACACGTACATTCTTGTGAGGTGGATGAATTGGCAGATACAATTTGAGAGAATAGATCACTCATTCTAAACGCTGTTGGAACTGAAAATTCAACCTATGGGTGAGCTTCCTAGTTGAACAACATTATACATAAACCCATGTTCAGTAAAATGAATATTTTTGGATCTGTGGATGATATAAATTTCATGATTAATTTAGATTGCCATATATATTGCTACTTTTTAATGTCTGTGTGTGTGTGTTATATATATATATATATATATATATATATATATATATATATATATATATACTCTCCAGATTTTTCAAAATATGAAATATATGTGTCTTATTATACACTCCCTAAATTCATTCATATTCATATATGTGGATTTATGATCAACTTTTCACAAGATTATTATCAGAAATATTCATCCAACTGAAATACATATTTGTTTCCTAGTACTGAAAACAAACTTCAGTAAATGGTGCACACAAATCCTAATCTTTCTACAGTAACTCACCCAGTTTAACATCAATGCGTATAGATTCCTATGGGACATGAAGTGTATTTTGACGTTCATTTTTATTCAACTCTGGTACATTACTATTTCTTCAGTTAATGCACATCATAGGATAAATACTTCATCCACAATTTATCAAATTGATAGGCATTTGTTTCACTTTCAATCACTTCCTGATTCAGAACACATGTATTCCTTAATGTTTCTTGACTGCTTGTTTCATGAGACTTCTTTCCAAACACATTATTTTCAATTTCCATTATCGCTTTGAAGCAAATCTCACACACCCGTCTTGATAAACCATTAAAGTAATATTAACATTATATGTATAATTGGTTGGAATTAATGATTGTATATCAATATAAGATTTCTGCATATTTTCAGATATAAATTCAATCGATTATTTAAAGTGTAATCAG